>NC_079421.1:17481555-17579055 GCF_026213295.1 Gadus chalcogrammus | reverse complement strand
TGCCTGTCCATCATGGCAGCCATTGCACTGCACTCCTCCGCTTCCCTGGAAGGAGGGATCTCAAAGTTTTGTCCCAGATAATTAATAAGGGAGTGTCTCCTTAACCTTTATAAGGTTTAATGTTAGGGGAAATGACGTTTCATGCGACCTGTGCCTACACAAACCAAACGTACTTGACTTGACTTGGTGTTCTGGTATAGGTGTGACTGATCGTCCCCGTTTGCTGGGGTGAGCCATCAACTAAATAATCTATTGATATGAGGGAGTGATGTAAATCTCATCTGGACAGGGCATCAAAAGGTTTTGGATTACTGGATTTCAATCTTATATGCTGTTTTACAATTGAATACTTCCATTAAATAACAAAGGTTATATATGCTTATATTGAAACATGTAAAATGAAATTGTCTCAAATGTAATTAAAAATATATAAATTAGTTTTGCAGGAATGTGGCCTCAAATAAGGATTTGGAAGTGGCAAGGTGCTATAAGTATATATCTTTATGGTTAACCTTGTATAGTGATATTCATATTTAGAACAATCTTAGAACAGTCTTAATAACTGACCATTGTATTCCAAAGAAGACTAATTAGTTATCAGGCAAACATGTGACCAAAACATAACAGAAACAAAGTTTACATATGTGATGTTCCCCTTTAGATATTTATACATATGCCAAACATATATTTGTATATCTAATTTCTTCCTAAATCTCTAGCCTTGTTGTGTATACCTGGGTCTAATAGAGATGATTTCCGCTGTCAGACTGTTTATTGGATCCCCAGCTATCATAGGGGCTGATGTGCAGCATGTAATGCAATGCATATCAGTGCCTGTAGTTTAAAGGTTTCAGGGCGTGACCTCTCAATAAACGACATAATCTGCAAATTAAAGAAATTATACTGGATGATTTCTATAATAATATGACATTATTTTACATTTTTAGTTTTACATTATTGTACAGGCTTCTTGTGTTACCATTAAACAGTCTAGCAGAAGGTATACCTGGGACTAGATTAGGTTTAAAGTAACCTGTACACCCGGCCTATAGTCTATGAAATGTATTTCAAACTATAAGTGGAATGTCTGGCTATAAATAGCACGGCCGGGGCTGATTGGGGGGCGCACTTCAAACTCTGATACGTCAGTCGCCGGTAAGAGCTATTTTTAGAAACGGTGCGTTTTCTATCACGTGCACCTTGCAGCGGATTAAATGCGCAATAACTGCAGCGCGCCTCATGGATGCCATTCGATATATAATTTATAATATCTATCGGTCCATTCAGGGAGGTTGCAGTAGAGTATGTCGCGCTCCACATATGAGGTTATTTAGCCTATGGGACTCATAAATAAATGGCGCGGGAAATATGTCAGTTAATGCCCACACCCTGGTCGGTGTTTGTCCTGCACGCCACAGATTCCATTTGGATCACATTATCTGGTCATTCACAGAATTTGGTAGGCTATTGATCAGCTGCTCCTTTATTTTCTGTCGGAGAGGTGACGAAAATTACGAGGGATTTGAGCAAGACGGGGGCTAACAAAAAATGCGATAAACCTGCAACCTTTCAATCGTTGTTCATGAAGGGAATAAACGGGGATATTGATTAAATCCGTCCTCATAAGCAACAACATAATATTTACAATCGCAGGATAAAGCCAGACGTGTTTCCATTCATAACGTTATCATTCATCATGCATCGGTAAAGGCTGCGAGTCTATAAGCAACATGATCAATATCAAACCCACAAGCGCGTCCCTATAATAATGATAATTCTTCAACAATTACACAGCAGCCTGAAGCTGAAGAAAGATATACAGCTAAGACACAAAAGGTAAAGTCTATGCATATAGGCGCCAGACTAAACACAGAGATCCTGTCCCCCCCCCCCCTCCCAAATCCACCCACCCACCCCCCTCCGATACACCGGAGTCCGGTGACTCCGTTTACGTTTCGCTCTAGGCTCCGCCCCCTACACGGTTTTGTCCAAATCGGGCTTTTTGCGTCGCCGGAGCTCCCGATTTCAGACCTACGTCATCAGCGAGCCGAGGAGAGCGCTGACGTCGGGAGAGTGCCGCTGAAAGGAGAGGGCACGCGCGAGGGAGGGGGCCCGGGCTGGAGGAGAGCGACTCAGCCTCGCTCGCATTGATATGATACATCACTCCCCCCTAGCCCTCCCTTCCTCCTGAGCCCCCCCTCCTCCCGTTTACGTCGGTGTTGGTGCGTTGGGAGCCCCCCTACTCCAGAGGAGTCCCAGGCTATATAAGATGCAGGCGAGCAGAGTCCCTCAATCAGATGTGCGGGATCCGGACTTTACAGCGAGAGACGGCTCCCACCGCCGCCGAACCACCAGCACTCTCTCACCGTGGGAAAGACACCCAGCAGCCGGCCAGCAGCACCTGAGCTGGACGCTGTGGCGGAGCTGTGAGGATAGGAAAATCTAATAACAAGAGAAGGTTATTTTTTTTAGCCCTTACTCTACTATAAAAGCGATGACAACCCAGTAAGACTTGACCAAGGGCTACCAGCTGTTCCACCGCCTTGTCTCTCAATCACATCTCCTGGAGACAGTGAGGACAGACAGACTTCCAGCAGAAAGACAGGCTCGTTTAACTTGAACAACCCCGGGGATTGATCGTCTTAATATCCCCAACGGGCCAAACTTCCACGGCCAACTATGTATCGCTCGACCAAGGGAGCGTCCAAGGCTCGCCGGGACCAGATCAACGCGGAGATCCGGAACCTCAAGGACTTGTTGCCCATCACCGACGCCGATAAAGCGCGGCTGTCCTACCTGCACATCATGTCACTGGCGTGCATGTACACCAGGAAATCCGTCTTCTTCAGCGAGGGTAAGCTATGATGAGAATGTGCAGTCACATCGCACGACACTACCTGTTGATCCGTGTATCAGTGTGTGTTGCTGCGTGGGAAAGGAGACGCGCTGTTATTTTTCCACGCTCGATGTTTCTATCTCCGTTTGGTTTGCGGGCGTACGTGTAGAATCAACAAGTGTTTTCTTGCATAACAAGCAAATGCGTATTTCTAGCTGTTGGCTCTCAAAAAGAGAATCCCCTTCTATGGATGCTGGTGAGGTCTCTTAAAGCTGATTGTTAGAACATTGGTTCATTATAGCGCTATGAGGCTGTTTGTCGCTGTCCAGTGCTGAAACGCTCCAGCGCTAAGGAGACGCGCAGAGCTCTGGCCATGGTTCTGCCGCTGCCCGAAAGCGGTCAATGACAGCGGTCCGTAGGAGGCGGTGTGTTTAGACGGTTGCGTTGGGATTTACATGTGGTTAAAAAATAATTAATCCTTTTTCGGTGAATCCTCTTTCAGAATCGGGAACTGCCATGAGTCTCGAGGAGAGCGCGAGATTTCTGTCTTTCCACGAGCTGTCGGAGTTGGTGCAGGCGCTGCCCGGGTTTCTAATGCTGGTGAGCGGGGAAGGCAAGCTGCTGTACCTCTCGGACAGCGTGTCCGACCACCTGGGACACTCAATGGTGAGTGACATATATTTTTATTTTTATATTATTTATTATTATTATGAATGAAGTGTTGCACTGTATTCACTCATTATATCACCAAGAACTCTGTGAGGGATTTATTTGACGGTATTTTTTCCTCTCCTTATTTCTTCTTCTCCAGGTGGATTTGGTTGCTCAGGGCGACAGTGTCTACGACATCATCGAGTCTACGGATCACTTCGTCATGAGGAACAACCTCACCAACGTCTCCAACCTCGACCAAGGTGAGCCGAAAGAAAGAAAAAAAAACAACGAAAAACCCCAACACTGTCCCCATTCATGCATTGTGTCCCTCTCTGCATTCAAGCCCGGTTATTGATGTACTTTCTATTCACCGAGAAACCTTTTGTCCCCCCCGCCGACAGACCGCCTCTTCCGCTGTCGCTTCAACACCTCCAAGTCGGTCCGCCGTCAGAGTGCCGGCAACAAGCTGGTCCTGATCCGCGCCCGCTGCCTGGCAACGCCCCCCTCCACCTCAGCCTCCACCTCCACCTCCACCACCACCACCTCCTCCACCTACTGGACCTCCAACCCCGTCTGGGTGTGCTTCTGCTCCCCGCTGGAGCCCCACCCCGCCCGCTCGGGGGCGCCCGGGGCGGAGCTGTCCCCCGTCCCCCCCCCGCCCCAGCCCAACCTCCAACCCCATCCCGCTGAGGGCAACTTCTTCCTGGCCTGCTTCTACTCCCTGCACGGCCGCGACATGAGGCTCCAGGACGCTCAGGACAGGTGAGGTGGTGCCCCCCCCCCCCCCCCCCCCCCCCCCCAACAACCTCAGTCACTTTACCATCAAGTTTCCCATAAAGATTGTCAATAGAATGTGTTCATCAGAGATAACGTCACTTGTATAAGAAAGGTACAGGCCTTTAACCCGCTCTCTCTCTCCCTCTCTCTCTCTCTCTCTCGCCCACGCAGTGTGAGCTCCTATCTGGGCTTTGATGCGGCGGCGCTACGCTCCCACTCCTGGTACAGCCTCCTGCACCCCCAGGATCTGTCGCACGCCTCGGCTCAGCACCGCAGCCTACGTAAGTGGAGCCTACCACCGTGCCGCAGGCCGCTAGCCACCAGCTAACAACAAACACTGAGCGTCGTGCCATTCTGCACACACACACACACACACACACACACACACACACACACACACAATGCTGTGCCCACACACAATGCCAGTGCATTCCAGCTGGCACAGGCCGCACACCAGTGGGGGTGCCTGGTGATTAATTGGGATTACAGGGTGATGTCAGCTCGCTGTGTACTTATCCTCCTCCTCCACCTCTTCTACCCCACAGTGAGGGAGGGCGGCGAGGGCCGAGCGGAGATGGTGGTGCGGCTGCAGGCCGAGGACCAGTCGTGGGTGTGGCTGTACATGGTACTGCAGCTGGAGGCCGGGGGGGACAGCCCCATCAGCAGCAACAACTACATCATCAGGTAACCCTCAGAACCAAAGCATGAGCACCCACCCACACACACACACACACACACACACACACACACACACACACACACACACACACACACACACACACACACACACACACACAGACACACACACACACACACACACACACACACACACACACACACACACACACACACACACACACACACACGACTCAAGCTTGGAGCGTGATGGTCCACTGAAACGTTTCCCGGTCTCACCATCTGCTGTTGTCGTTCTCTCCCCTCCCCTGCAGCGAGGCGGAGGCGTGGTCCGTGCGCCAGCAGCTCAGCTCGGAGCACACCCAGCTCAGCCTGGTCCTCAGCACCGGCACCTCCCAGCCCGAGGGCCTCAGCCTGCAGTCCCCCGAGACCCTGTCCAGCCCGGACCAGGTGTTCACCCCGGGCAGCAGCGGCCTGTCGGGCCAGTCCTTCGACTTCAGCACGGCGGGCTGCAGCGTGGGCTCCTCCGACGAGCCGGCGGCCAGCGGCAGCAGCGCCGCCGAGCCCATGCAGCTGGGCGAGGGAGACCCCCGCTCCAGCCTCTCCTCCCTGGAGGAGGACAGCTTCTTCCACTCGGCCGCCGCCGCCGCCGCCGCCGCCGCCGCCCCGGAGCCCAGCGCCTCGGCCGCCGCCTCCCCCACCCCCGTCACCGTCGCCACGGTGACCGACATGGACTTCCTGGAGCAGAACATCCTCCTCCCCTCGGCCTTCCAGCTGGACACCCCGCTGCCCCCCCAGCCCCAGCCGCTGCCCCCCATGCCCTCCCCCCCCCCCCAGGCCCAGCAGACCAAGGAGTTTGTGTGCACGCCGCCCTACACCCCCGACCTGGGCGGGGCCAGCTTCCTGTTCGGCGACCCCCTCTTCAGCTTCGACCCCGCGGGCGCCACCACGCCGCCGCTGACCTCGGCCGCCTCCACCTCCATGGGCACCTCCATCTCCCCGTCCGCCCCCACCACCAGCTCCTCCAGCACCCCGCCCCCCCCCAGCACCACCCCCACCACCACCACCACCACCAGCACCACCACCCTGTCCGCCAAGCTGCCCCTGGCCATGCCGCTGCCGCCCAGCAGCGAGCTGCTCTTCCCCGCCGAGCCCTACAACGCTGCCCTCTACGAGAAGCTGCCGCCCACCCCCGACAGCCCCGGGGACGGCGACTGCACCGTGATGACCCTGCCCGAGGTGCGGGGCCCCCTGTACGTGGACGTCCCGCTGGGGCCCCTCCACTACCCCCCCGAGGGCCTCCTGACGCCCGAGGCCTCGCCCGGCAAGCAGTCCGGCCTGGCCTTCTTCTCCCTGGAGCGGGAGCGGGAGAAGGAGCGGCTGGAGATCTCCCTGCTGGCGCGCCACATCAGCACCCTGGCCGAGGGCTTCTACCTGGACCCGCTGCTGTCCAAGCTCTCCCCGCCCTCCATGTCGCCCTCCTCCTGCCCCCCCTCCCCCGTCCTGGACGTCTCCGAGGCCGAGTCGGCCCACGCGCTCGGGGAGCTGTACCCCATCAAGGCGTGGCGGGGGCTGGACGTGCCCATGTTCCTGGACGACGACGAGTCTCTGTTTGAGGAGAACCTCCTCGAGACCCTGATCCACGACTTCACCGCCGCCCCGCCGCCCCTCTCGCCGGGCCTCTGCTCCCCCGACCTGCACTGCCCCTCCCCGAGCCCCTCCAGCCCCTCCTCCCCGCAGCAGCCCCACCCCCCCGCGTGCTGGCTCCAACCCTCCTCCTTCTTCGAGGGGGCGGGTCACCACTTCTGTAGTGTCCAATCGGCGCACCCTAGATCCGCGGGCGAGCCGGCGGCGGGCGGGGAGGGGTCGGACCGCGAGGAGCCGATGGAGATCGAGGTGATGTCATCTCCGCTGTCCTCCTGCTCGTCCATCCCGGCCTCCCCTCCCCTGGTGCTCACCGCCTCGCCCATGGCCTCCCCGGCCTACTGCGCCTCGCCCCGCGGCTCGCCGGCGCCGGCCACGTCCTGCACCCAGTCCCTCCTGGAGGAGCTGGCTGTCCTGGAACCCATGTTTGGGGCAGGTGCCTCGATCGCCCCTGGCTTAGGGCAACAACCTGAGTTGTATCAACTCCAGTGTCACCCATCGCCGCAGTGCTTCCACCAAGGTGAGAGCAGCACCGAGCCCTGTTTGTGTTTGATGGCGCAGATAAAAGATTAGACACGATTCCCCTTGGAGGCGAGCCAATGCTAACCTCTCCTTCTCTTCTTCCTCTTCTTTTGTGTTTCAGATGGGAGTGGAAGTGTTTCTCCGTTCTAAAATAAGTCTGTGACTTACTTCATTAAGTATGGCATATTGTCATATTTTGTGGAGACACCTTTTACTGAAAAGTAAAAAATAATTAAGTGTATAAATATACATAATGTATATACAACTTAAGGACTTTAACTCCTTCATGTCTCCTGGGAACAAAGATGAGCTTTCTATATTTTGGTTCGAGTCAGTATTCTGTGTATTACTACGACGTTACCATGGCGTTGCCTCTTCGTGGGCCCATCACTGACTGAGTTTTGGGTGCATGCGGTACTACCCAGCTTTTACTTGTACCACGAGCTTCAGATAACAGACAGAGAGAAACTCCTCTGAACGTGTAAGCGCTGTTTAACTTTAACCGGACGCGCATTTGTATTCACTCGTAGTGAAAAAAAGCAAAAAATATCTGTTGTGAACAAAAAGATTCTTGCTAGCTCTGTAGGGGGAATGATATATAACAGCGATGCCTGACCGGCAGCTACGCAAACGCAAGCCTCAAATGTACTAGTAACATGTTTACAGATTCTCCAACACACTTCGGGCTTGCTAACCACTATCGATGACTCGCATGTTACAGTTTGACGCCTTGTCACGACGTCGATCAAATTCCAAGAGCCATTTCTGCTCTGATTCTTTCTATACTCAAACACACTGCAAAAAAAAACAACGCACAAAATGGAGAATCAACCCAAAAAGCCACTACACTTTGAGGTTTGAGTTTGCTGCCGCTGCCATCCTTTAATGTTTCATATGTATCTCCATCTTAAGACTTGTGTATCAATAGTGACGTGCAATGAAACAATCAAACAAAAAAACACGGAACATCTTTAGAAGCATGTGAAGATCTCCAGAATGTTCCATGTTTCCATGGATACACTCGACGGAACACAGCGGGAGTCACAAGCGGTGAGGTGACCCCCCGCCACGGCTGGACTCTGAAAAGTGAGGTTTTCAACTCCTGGCTTCAAGACAGGTGACAGACATGTGGCTGGATATTCTTGCAGCATCAATATTTGCAATGCTGGCAGCTTATAGCGGCCATCTCTCTGACCGCCCTGACCGGGCAGTGACCTGGTGAACTCTGAACTCTCTCTTTATGACCCACGTCCGTTCCCAATGGACACGCGGCATCGACGCTCCTCTGGAGTGTGGTGTGTAGTCTGAGGTACACAAATTGACTAAGTGAATGAGTGATTCTTCTTTTTTGAGAGGGGTTAGACTACGAAAAAAGTTTTGTTTTAAAAAATGAAATTCGGGAAGGGGTGCTATTTGTATTCAGTTTCCAAGCGACACGGGTTGAGAATGGTACTATTCCCATTGGTGTCGACGCACTCACGTAGAATTGTCTACGGTCAAGTAAAGGATTGATTCCTACGTTCTAGCTATTCAAGGCTAAATTATTATATGTGTAAGATGATTACATTGTTTGTGTGATATTTCAAAAAAGAGATATGTTAATGCTTATGCATAATCTGTGGACAAAGGTTTCTTTGGGAGAAAGGTTGTACACATTTGTACATTTATATGAAAAAGCTACCGTTCTGTATCTGTACATATATATATAGATATATGAGAGACATTTCTATGGCATATGATTGAGTATCTATATACATGGTATCGTAGCGATAAATGGACATTGTGGATCAGTGTTCTATCGTGTTGCTAAGTGTATTTTGTCGTCAAACAAATGCATTTATATTAAAGTGCACTTAATGCTACTGCTGCGAAAGTGTCGTCACTTCCAGTCCTACCCCGCTGGGCTCAGCCCCCCTCCCTGCCTCGACGTCATCCCCACCCCTCATCGTCATCGCCCACGTTGGCCCGCCTTCTGTCCTCCCCGCCTCCCTCCCTCCCTCCCTCCCTCCCTCCCATTTCTTCCCCCGGAGCGAGCTCCGCTCAGCAACAGCACTGACGCACACGCATGACGAGACAAGAACGAGGCACCTTCTGAGTCACAGTGACGCACATGCTCCTGGCGGCTAGTGCGCATGTGTACAGCCGCACGCACACGCACACGCACACGCACACGCACACGCACACACACACACACACACACACACACACACAGCCAATTGGACTCCCACTGCATATGATGAGCCATTGTGTGGAGGGGCATACTTTCATATACACACACCCCTCCCAATGCCCCCCCCCCCCCCTTTACAAATATGTTGCCTACACGCTCTGATGTACCTGCCCAGTGATGGTGGTAAGGCTCCATATATAGGCATTCCTGCTCGAGAGCCATGATGCTACTCGGGAGCCACCTCCCTTATTCTCAGCATCCCATTCAGTTGGTTCTGGGAGGGGAGGGCAGGAGATAGCGAGGGGAGACAAAGACGGGGAGGAGGAAAGGAGGCTAAAATTAGAGGTACTGTAAAGAGGGATGCGAGACAAATTTATGCTTCGTTACAAGAGATCAGGAGGTGATCCTTATGGGGTAGAGGACGGGACAAAAAACGTCGGCTAAGCGTACAAAAGGAACCCGTTTCCAGACCATCATCCTGCTTGCTATGGCTTCATGGATTGGCTGGGTTTTCATTCGAACTGTCTCATTTTCATGAAATACAGATTCGTCTTCCTCACAAAAACGTTCATTGAAAGACAAGCCCTTCACACGCCACTGTGCTTCTCCGCAACCGAACATAATGTTCCATCACTAGCTACCGCAGTGTGTATGACAGGCGACGGAATGGCGATAGAAAGGCTGCTGCTGCTATCTACTGGTTGATCATTGTACTGCACTACTTAACGTTTGCGCTTATGAAACCTTTTCTCGATTTAGATTTAATAGCATCTCCTACTTAAGTGTTTATTCTAAAAGGTATACAATTCAGGCCTACAATTCATGTGTAGGCCTAGGTTTTCTGACGCACGGATGGATACATTATAGGCCTCATATGAAAGCAGGCAACTTAATGGGCCAATTTTCCCTTCCTTCAAAGTTTTCTCCAGGCAACATGTATATTCATATATATCGAATTAATACGCATTTGGAATGTACAGTATTTACACGTTCTTAAAACGATCCATCCAACAAGTGAGAAAAGTTGTAAAAAAGGCCATACTTCTCTTTCTGATATTGACCGTCGGCATCTCGGGTAATAAATACTATTGCAAACATTAACAAAGGCGAATAAAAGAGAAAACAAACGTTGATGCGCTCACATACAAAATAAGTTGAGGGTAAACATCGCTTTCAAGGACACTCAAAATATCTTTTGGCCACCTACTGGAAATACTATAAACTGCAACACAAATGAGGTCAGGGAAACTCCATTAACTCTCTTTACGGATTAATGAACTCAAATTACATTTTATTAAGTCATAACCATATATTGGCTGAAGAACCACCCCAGGCCAGAATAACAATAGGCACACAACTCTCAGAATAATATATAAAGGCACAAATCATACGCAAAGCATTTATTTGAAAAAATGGATATACACACAAAACAGTGATGGTTTACACACAAAGAAATACAGTGGTGGTATTTTTCAGATTGAAGTGTGTGATTCTCCTGGGAAAAATCAACATAAATACATGGAAGATATGAAGGAGGAAGAGGAGGTGGAGGAGGTGGCTGGCTCTTCACTTCTTCTTGACCAGGGCTGCGGCGGCAGCAGCTGCGACCGCGTCTGCTTTGAGCTTCTCCTCCCTCCCCTCCAGGAACACCCTGTAGTCCTCCGCAGACAGACTGCAGCCGAGGGGAGAGCAGAGACACATTAATAAGCCAGGAGACCGCGTAAAGCATTGCAACTTTGATGGCGTGTTTTAAATCATTCATCAAGGTGACAAGGAGGCGGTGAGCGGGCTTGGGCGTCCCTAACCCCAACCCCGGTCACACCGTAGACTTCACCTCATGCCCTCCCTTCCCAAAGTCCGAGGGGGAGACGGGGCTTGTGTGTGGGGGTGCGGGGGTGTGTCGGTGTGGGGTGGTTGGTTATCTATCTCATGGGTTGAGCAGAAAGCGATGCTCGAGCACAGGCTTGTAGTGCCCTCGTCAGTGGTCCGGGGATGTGTCTTTGAGTGGTGGCGCCGACAAACGCAGCTGATATTAATCCATATTTAATTAGAATCCAGCTTGTGCTTCCTCCACCCCGCCTGTTTAGCCCGACGTGGCTGTTCTATGGGGGACGGGGGACGGGGGACGGGGGGGTGACTAGTGCTGCTCGAATATGAAAAAGAGAAATCATAATCAAGATTATTTTGGTCAATATTGAAATCACGATTATTCAAACGATTATTTTTGTGTTAGAAAAAACGATGCATTTATTAAGCATTTCTCAAAAAAAAAAAAAAACTATGTAACTGAGAAACTCCTGGGGTGTAAATTTCCCCTTAAAATACGCAAAATGTTCAAATCGAAAAGAATGTACAAAAATGTATCCAGCTCTTCTATTTCTATAAAATATTTTATGAATAAAACAAAAAAAACGTTTCAACTCGATTGTATTAGTTATGAGATTGTAATCGCACAGCCCTAGGGGGGGACACAGGATTACTAAATGGGTTCACACATCACACATCACACACACACACACACACACACACACACACACACACACACACACACACTAAACGTCTTACTCCTTGACGATCTCGATCCCCAGGGAGTTGGCCGAGCCGATGATGGACTTGACGACGAACTCGAGGGAGGCGTCCCGGACCCGGAAGCACTCGTCCAGGGCCTTCACCTGGGCGATCTCGTACACGGCCCGGAGGGTCACCTTCCCCGCCGTCTCGTGGCCTGACGGGCAGAAGTATATTGTATATTGATTTTATTCATTAAATGTTTTATAGAAATTGCAGAAAAGCTAGAACATATTTCTACTTTATTCTATTTGAACAATTTGTGTTTTTTTTAAGAGGAAATTTCTTAGTTCTCAGTTAAAGTATTTTTTTAGAGAGAAATGCTGAATAAATGCATCATGTTTTCAAACTGAAAAATAATCGTTTGAATAATCGTGATTTCAATAGTGACCAAAATAATCGTGATTATTATATTTTTTCCATAAATCTAGCTACCCTATGTCAAACAGGACCTAAGGACCCCAGGATGAATGGTTGTAGACTGTTTGACTCCTAGACAAAAGGTTCGAAGCCTATGTTTTAGAATCTAAGCAGGGGGTTGAACCACTGCCTTCTCATTAATCACATACACCCAGGGTGAAAATACATCGGCCGAATGAGGAAATATCACAAAACAGAATAACACTGGACTCATTCGTCAAACCAAAATCAATAACGGCTTACAGATTCATTCAGACTCAAGAGGAGAAGATGGCTGGTTATCCAAAACAAACAATGCCTACGTTGCGATACAGCACCGGTGAGTGTGCGTGTGCGTGTGCGTGTGTGTGTGTGTGTGTGTGTGTGGTGAGGTTTTGGATGACTTGTCAGTGACTAGCAGCAGAAGGTGGGTTGCGTGGGTGGTTGGTCGGGGCTCTGAGAATTGTGAATCCATTATTCTCTTTCCAGATGCTTTCCACCGGGGAGACCCAGCACAGGCCCGGCTCTCTGGGACCTCGTACATAAAACATCCATCACTGGCGGGAAGGAACCCCCCGGGCCAGGCACTGCTGCCCCCCCATGACTGGTGAAAGTGGAGGGGGTCTCACCTGTCTTGCCAGCCCCCTTCTCGATGCCCGCCGCCTGTTTTAGGAAGTAGGACACAGTGGGCTGTCCGATCTTCAGGTCGTACGTCCTGTCAGGCTGCAGGGGGAGGGGGGGGGGGGGGGTGATGTCAGAAGAGAAAACATACAGACATTCGCTTTTTGTTGCCTTATTGAGTGGATAGCTTGGCAGCTGAACCGTCCCTCCTTGACCCTGGCTGGACAGGTCTTATGTAGACGGGCTTTCCACCGCTAAAAGTATATCGTTTACAGCGTTTCAATCCTCCAGAGTGCCGTTACTTTGCCCCGTCAAGGCCGCCCACTACATTTGACGATGATGAGCGGGATAGAGGTAGACTGGGGGGGGGGCAAGGGGGTGTCTGTGTGGGTGAAATGACAAAGCTCAGTGTACATTAATACGGTCATTAAAACACGACAGCCCCTAAAAGACCACTACGAAGATATCAAGGCGGAAAACTGACAACGTTTCTCAAATAGCCAATAAAGACGGAGCCAAGGACCACATAAAGAGAAAATGGGATGCAATTAAAAGTACAGCCACGGCATTAATGAGGCTCTGGCACCCTTAGACACCAGCAGATGGCAGCGATGCGACGGCACGATGGAGCAAGTGGGCAGTCAGAAGAGCCGGCCCTCAATATTGCATGTGAACGAATTCCCGCTTGTTAAGAGATTAGGCCCGCCCTGATTATCTCCAGAAGGCGTCAGCCCTAACTAGAGATATTTATTTAGATCAAAGTGAGAAGCTGCCTCTTTTTTCCACAAGCACCATTAACAAACATACCATTCGTGAGTGGGGAGGTGCGTGTGTGTGTATATTTGCGAGGGTGTGCGAGGTCGGGGGGGGACCTTAATAACAAAATTGCAGCGCTGGTTTCAGAGCAATTTCAGGTCTCCTGCACACAGTTAATGCTCTCTGACTCGGAGTTCCTCTGGGTGCTGCTCCATTAATGAATGCAAATGGCAAAATGGAAAAGCTTACCTCAGTGGTACGAATATGAATAATGGAGGGCGCTTTGATAACGGTATGCGGCCCACGGAATTAGCCGTTCGAGGTGGGGCTGGAGGGTAGGGCGGCTGACCAGACGCACCTTGACGTGGATCCGGATCGGGAGCGGGATGCCTTCCTTCAGCTCCTTGGTCTGCTCGTTGAAGTCCTTGCAGAACTGCCCAATGGGGATGCCTCTCTGGACACGGGGAAGGGGCAGAAAGGAGCATTTGTTAAATTGGGATGTACTGTTGTTATGCAAATGGAATTGTTTTCTGAGGTTTTTCCCTGACAAGGGACAACGGATGCAAATTAGCTAGATAGGAAACACAGGCCCCAACGACAGTCCTTTGCATAGTCCCTGTAATGTTGACGAGAGAGAGGGAGAATAGATCTGGAAATGAATGAATCTGAAGAATGATCAGCAAAATGCTCTTCTCATACATTATGACTCTGGACTTGCAACACACGCACGCACGCACGCACACACACACACACACACACACACACACACACACACACACACACACACACACACACACACACACACACACACACACACACACACACACACACACACACACACACACACACACACACACACACACAAACACACACAGTCCGCCTCCCCACCCCTAGAATACAAATGACCTGGGCAGTCAATCAATCAATCAATCACCGCACTTCCGAGAGCTCTGACAATATGTGCACACATTCATGGGCAGGGTAGGTATGCTGATGAGTCGATACTGTGTGTATTTTTCTGTGCGTGTGTAATGTATACCGTTATTTTTTTTCTTCTGTGAGTGGGTGTATGCTGCGCGTGCATGTATACTGTGTGCAAATGTATGTGTGTGTTTTTCCGTGCCTGTGTGTTTTCTGGGAGAGTGTGGTATACACTGCAGTGTTCTGCTGTCAGCATCAGTATAGGTCCTTACAGTTATTCCAGGAGAATGCATTGTGTGAGAGAATGTGTATCAGTGTGTGTGTGTATCAGTGTGTATCAGTGTGTGTGTGTGTGTGTGTGTGTGTGTGTGTGTGTGTGTGTGTGTGTGTGTGTGTGTGTGTGTGTGTGTGTGTGTGTGTGTTCTGGGCGGCCTGTGACAGAATGCTTGTTTGTGCCTAAAGCTAGAGGGACCAAGTGATGAATGCGCCGCCCCCCCCCCCCCCCCCCTCTGCCATCACCAGGCCAACCAATGCAAAAAGCAAAATGGATGGATGACATTAAGTCAACACTCTGGACGACTGCATTTCTCTCTCTCTTATTCTCTCTATCTCTATCCCTCAAGCCGGGTTTTCCTCCGAAACCCACCTCACCGGCAATGGCTAATAAGGAATCTAATTACTAATATCGGGCCATTTTTTAACTGACCTTCAGCGGCCATTTTCCCCAACGGCGCGATACTGATTAAACGTTAATTTTCAGAAATGTGGAGGAGAGAGAAACAGGCAGACAGAAAAACAGACGTACAGACAGACAGGACAGAGAAGAAAATAGCAAAAGAGAGCCAGGACCAAGAGAAAAACACGAAAGGTAGAGAAAGGGAGACAATGTTCTTCTCAGAAAGGAGAAGACGAAGTCTGAGAGAAACGCACAGAAGCCGAGACAGTACGCGAGACTGCGAGAGAAATGGAGATCAAGAAACAAAAAGAATGAGATGAAGAAAGAGCGAGCCAGAAAGACGGGAGAGCCAGTGGAAGACAGCAGGAGAGAGCAGAGCTCCTTCTTCCTTCTGTTCACTGATGCAACGCACTAGCGGGGCCTCCATCGGTCCTTGCAGGGCAGCACACAGCAGAGCGTAGCCGTCACACACACACACACACCCACACACCCACACACACAGCCAGCCAGCCAGCCAGCGGTAAGTCATGGTCCCTCAGATGTTTGCCTCCCCGACAACAGGGAGGAGACGATGTCCGTTTGAACTTATCGAGGCGGAAACTTCTCCGAACACCAACTCCGCTAAAAAAGAGGAGCCGCCCCAAAAAAATAAATCGAATGAAAAAAAAAAAAACCCAGTCCTCGATGAGTGAACCCCTGATGAATGTTAAATGCACCGCCCGCCGCCTCTCCCCCAGCCCCGCCGCCACTTCGTTAGCGGCTAAGAGGAGTGGCCGCGCGAATTCATTAAATAACCACCGAGCCGATTGGAATCTCAGCGCGGCGCCGGAGCCATTGTTTCAGGGCTGAGGGCTTTGATGCAGATCACAATTTACTACACCCTAATGGAATGAGAACCCTCTTTAGCCCCTGGAGCCGACACACACAACCCCTCCCCCCCTCCACCTATTCTCCCCCCCCCCCCCTAGAGTCACCTCCACACACGCTCTCTCCCCACCCCCCACTATTTTCACCTCACCTTACTCTCTGTGCCCCTCCACTCTCCCACAGTACACACACATTTCTTCCCACACAGGCTGTTTCACTACCCCTTCCAAACACAGACAAACACAGACCCACAAAAAACAACCCCACTTAGTAATCCTGTGTCCCCCCCACCCCCCTGCGTCCCTACACCCAGCGGCTGGTTGAACAGGAGGGGAGGAGGAAGCACAAGCGGGATTCTAATTAAATATGGATTAATATTAGCGGTGTTTGTCGGCGCAAACCACTCAAAGGCAAACCCCCGGGCCACTGGCTGATGGTGCCTGAGCATTGCAAGCCTGCTCGCGCTGTCGCTCTCTGCTCAATCCTTGATCAGATAACCAGGCAACACACACACACACACACGCGCGCGCGCACGCACGCACGCACGCACACGCATGCACACTCACGTCTCTCTGGACTTGGGAAGCCCATATGGCATGACAGTTCCTTCCTCTCCAGCAGAGATAATTCTGCTAAAAGAGTCTTTAAGCACACAGAGGGAGAGAGCGAGAGAGTGAAAGGAATATGGGGGAGACGGGGAGGGAGATGGCGAGATAGAGACACGTTACACAGGCAGAGTAAAAACCCTAAAGATAGACGATTGTCAGCGCTTCACAAAAGCTTCTGGAGCAGAGTCTGGGCTCTGCTAAGAAATGGTTCTCCACCAGAGAGAGAGAAAGGCATAGAGGAGGAGCATAGAGGTCTCTGGGCATCCTGCCCAGAGACCTGAAGATAAGGCCAGCGTATAGAAGGACCCTTAATGCCGGGGTAGAGCGGGAGGGGGAGAGAGGGAAGCACTCCATCTGCACCAGAGGCAAAGTTGTCCTACTTTAATTAAGAGCATTCTCAAAGAGGCCCGAGGCTTCGTGGAGGTAAGGTGACAATATAGAGCAGAGGAGTTCCACCGCTGGCTTTCCCTCGTTCTGGCCACAGTGGTTTCCCCGGGCAGGTCTTGGTGGCCAACTGTAATGGCACTCGCTCAAAAAACAGAAAAGCGAAAAAGAGGCACAAAGCTGGCCGGCCATGAAAGAAAAAGGTTGCGAGGGCTGACGCAACTTCCCCCAACGCTTAGCCTTTCAGCTCTGGAGCGCGCTAGTGTTGTCCATCTGAACATCTAACCATCCCCTGGGCCCAGCCTACCGGATATATTTATATATATTTAATATATATATATATAAATAATACACACTCGCTCTCTGACAGATTAGAGTCAGGAGCTCTCCACAGCATAAAATGGCCGTAGCCCGACCGGGCCCTCTGTTCTGGCTCTTGATGCCCTCCCTCCCCCTAGTCTTCAAAGACTTCTGGGCGCACAGACGCGACGCGGTTCATGCTAATCTCGTGCCGATGTTACGCCCGTCAAACTGCTGCCGGCAGCTCTGTAGAGTAATAGCAGCGCCGTGGTGCTGTACAGCGGAAATTTGTTATAATTAAAAAAAAAGGAGCAATTAGGCAATTAATATTTAAATCACAGCACTGCCCATTTTATTTGACCCCCTTTTTATGAAGTGTTATTCTCCCGCACTCCTTTGCTCGCCGTGTGTGCGTGTTCGTGTGCGCGCGTGCGTGCGTGTGCGCGTCGGGCCAATGTATGGTAATGTGATTGGCCTTTCAGCTTCACCAACTCTTTTTAACAAGATATGGCTCTGGCATGAGAGATGGCTGCCTGTGGTGGGGGGGGGGGGGGGGGGGGGGGGGATGGCAGTGGGGCCGGGGGGTGGGGCTGATGGAAGCCAACTTGATGTGTTTGGAGAGTAAAAGGTGACAGCAGTGATGGGCGAGAGTCTGACGGCGGTGGAGAGAGCGAGGCGGCCGCCATATATATGTGTGTTTACATGCTCCAGTATGTGAACCCCGAGCATTATCCGTGTTTGAACAAACGCAATGTGTTGCTTCCGACCAAGGCTAGCGCCCTGCAGGGAGATGGGAGATAAACAACTGAAGGCCAAAGGATGTGCTTATGAATATCGGGCGAGGATCTAAGCGTGTGCGAGTGTGTGCGTGCGTGCGTGCGTGCGTGCGTACGTGCACCCGCTCTGCCCCTTGCTACCGACGGCTGAACCTAATTCCGGTTCTGACGAGCGCATTGGGAGAGGGGTGAATATATGTGCATATTAAGGTTGCCACGGACTGCTGACTGCGAGGGGGCGTTGGCCGGGCGACGCGTAGCCGCAGGTGTCGCCACAGGGAGGGAGAGGGATGGAAGAGGTGGGCGGTCGAGAGCCAGAGAGAGAGAGCGAGAGAGCGAGAGAGCGAGAGCGAGAGAGAGAGAGAGAGATGGTGAGAGATGAGATAGCAGAGAGAAGGAGTGCGGGGCCAAGAGGAGAGAATTCGTTCAGGGGAGCGTGCGACAACATGCAGATAAAACAAAATTAAGGACAAAAGCATTGGCCGAGGCCTTGTTGGGGTACGGCGGCGCCTTCAGCCAGGATTAATCGCCCCTTGGCAAAACCGGCGCGCTTGAAACATTTCCCCTCAGGAAGAGGCGGCGTTGGGGAGGGGGAGACGGGGGAGGGGGAGAGGGGGAGAGGGGGAGAGGGGGGGATGGGGACGGGGCAAGGCAGGAGGCGAGGTTAATTAAACTCTGGCGTGTGAAACATGCCCATTCATTAGCTCCATTAGCGTGGTCATTTATTCTGCTTCTGGGGTTTTTTCCTCTCCAGCCCGTGTTCAGATCAGACCCATCGCCATTGGCATCATACAGCCGGTTGGCTTTGACACCTCTCACCGGGGTCACAGCGCGGAGGTGACCTCACCGCCACACGGAGCCACACCTGCGCCCCCCCCCCCCCCCCCCATCTCTCTCGATTAAACTCTCGTTCGAGTCCCGACGACGGTGCCCGTGTGTATTGGTCCCCCGGCTGAAGAGGCACACGGCTGAACGACGACGTACAGCGTTCGATTTTACGTTAATGCCTCAAACAACAACCAGCGGGAAAGGGAAAAAAAAAAACATTTCTCTTCCACGACTCAGACTTCGACGAATTCCGTTTGAGTCGTACACCTCCGACGCGGGCGGGAAAGGCATTTGATCCGTGTGGATTTTCTGTGGCTTTTTTCCGCAGTAGTAAATAAAGCCTACACATCTCGCTCGAGACAGAACAAAGCAGAAAAGGGAAAGAGAAAAAAGGAGGAAAAAACTAACCGAAACAACGAAATCAGTTAGAGCGAGAGAGGGGGGGGGGGGCGGACGAACGGAGGGGAACACAGAATGGATTGCATCACAGCAAAGCATAACATTTTCGACTCCATTAGGTTCCGCACGCAATCTTTCTGACAGTGTTGCTGCTTTTTCCTGCCACTTCCCATGATTAATCACGTGAAGGTGGTCACTGCCCCGCCGCCAGAGGCCGGGGCCCTCTCCACATCTCCACCCGCTGAAGATGACGGAGGCATCCTAAGATCTGCTGACAACCGGCAGAGAGATGGAGGGGAGGGGAGGGGAGGGGAGGCTGAGGGAGGCTGAGGGAGGGAAAGGACCGAGGGAGGGGGGGTAGTGGAAGCTGGGAATGAATAAATAAAGGAATAGCGGGAGAGAACAAGAGAGAGAGACGGCGGAGAAGGGGAAGTGGGGAGGGAGAAAGAAACAAGAAAAAGAAAAAGGACTGTAAAATGTTAATAACACTGCAACGTCGACGCCGGCTGGCTGGCTGGCACAGCTGGTGCCGTGCCTCCCCGGAACATAACAGGATTTACACCTACATGCGGCTTTATTCAGAGCTTCTAACTACCAGCTGGTTTAGAATGGCACAGCCCGTCCCTGAGAGGGAGACCGAGGCAGACAAAAGAGAGAGAGAGAGAGAGGCGCAGAGAAACAGACACAGACAGAGAGGGAGAGGGCGAGCGAGAGAGAGGTTTGCACCCAGTCAGCACCCAGACGGAAGGTCCAGCTCAGGAGGGCAGGTGCAACCTGTCAACCCTGACTGTGCCGGAAGGTCGTCTCCAACCCCGATCCCCCACCCACCCACCCACCCACCCGACCAATGTGCGTCTGCAGATCTCCACCTGGTCTTATGCGCACCACCCGCCAACCTTCCCATCAACCCTGCTTGCCTATTTTCCCTTCTTGTTATTTCTTGTTTTTCCTCTTGCTCCCCTGCCTGAGAGCCCCTGCTATCGCCCCCCACTGAATCCCAGCCACAACTCAGTGACCTTCAATCACACCCACAGGGAGCGGAGGAGAAGTAGCCAGTGTGCCCTCTTTACTGCCTTGTCGTGTTAAAGTGGCTTTGTTTGTGTGTGTGTGTGCGTGTGTCCGCCACGAGAGCAAATGTGAATTGTGCCGTGGTTGTGTATGACTTGTGTTTCTGTGGAGGGAGAAAGTACACATTTGTTGGGTCTGTGCGTCTCCTGTATTGCGTTATTGTGTTTGTGCAGAGGGAGGGAGAAGGTAAGTCAATATTGTCTACCGTTTTGTGTGTGTGAGTTAAGGGGGAGAGAGAGACAGGGCAAGAGAGAGAGAAAGCCAGTGAGTATTGTCTATTCTGTGTATGTATGTATGTAGCGAGAGGGGTTGGTGTGTGTCTGTGTGTGTGAGAGAGCGAGAGCGGGTGAGAGTGGAATAAGCATTAGAAGAAGTTGACAGAGCTAGAAGAAGCAAGTGTACAAAGAGGGGGGGGGGGTTGGGGGTTGAGACGACACAAAGAATGAACAAAGAAAGGAAACTATACACCGTGGCTAGGAAAATGGGAAATCTTTCTTCACTGGGAAGCCAGCGAAGCGCGAACCTGAATCTGACAAGACCGATGACTCTCCAGCGCCTCTCTGCCTCTGTGGGTCTGATTAAAGTCCTGACTCTGAAAGGAGGCCACCGTAATAAGAGCGCCTTTGTAAAGGGTCCACGCTTAGAGAACCCATAGGCCAAGTACACCTGGATGAACAGTAATCTATGGCTGAAGTGAGGTGCTAACCTTCGTCTAAGTCCCTGACGTAACTTTATTAACACAAAGTTCTCGCCGCTCAGGGTCTGGCACTCTTCAATGTGCTGAAAGAGATGAAAGCCTCTCAGAACCTCGCCGGCTTTGGATTGTATTAATAATTGAGGACACCCAACATATTTGCCTCCATGGATTATACCTCAAAATGCAACGTTTTCCTTTTCTTTTCTTTTTTTTGCAGTACTAACAACTATGCTGCACAGGAAAATCGATTTCCCGAAACGAATAGCCGGACTGTGGGGAGGTGTATTAAAGCTCCAACATCTGCCTTCCCATCAGGTCTAAATGAGCCTTCGGGCTTCAAACATCTTTCGCTCTGCTACTTGTCTTGCTCTCCCCTACGGGGCGGAAAGGCAAATGAGGCATAGCGTTGAAGTAAAGCAGAAGTGATTTCGAAGCAAGATACACCCTCGTGATCACCATAATCCAGCAATATCCTGTAACCGCAGACCTCAAAATATTCTAAATCCCTCCACAACGTCCCGCAGCTAAAAAAAGAAAAAAAGAAGGTGGCGGCAGGGAGCCAGACGAAACGGGTGTGTGTGTGTGTGTATGTGAGAGAGAGACAGAGAGACATAGGGGTAGAGAGAGGGAGAGAGGGAGGGAGGGAGGGAGAGAGAGAGAGCGAGGGGAGGGGGAAAGGGGTGAGTCGCGAGCACGTAGCCTGCTTACAAATTAATACCACAGTTATAAATGCGACTTTCTCTTTTTTTTTTTTATAACGCGGTGCCCCGCTGTTGTTAAACGCTACACGTTCGTTTTGCAACAGACGCGTCACGCTGTTAAACGGGGTACATCGCCATGCGGGGGATTCTTGAGTCCGGCATGCACTTATTATCAATTTTTTCACGATTCTGACCGACTTTTCAGCACCCACACCTCACGACCAGAGCTCGACAGCACTGAACTCAACGCAGCTCCCTCTCCGCCAGGCCGGGGAGTCAGAACAGAGACAGTACGGAGAGGTGGCGGCTCCCGCTCCACCGAGCTCCACCGAGCACCACGGAACCGGCAGAGGGACATGACATATTTACAGAGGAATAAAATATCTTGGTCTCTTGGATGGCTACGGAGACCATTTTTTTTTTTTTTTTTTATAAAACTCCGGTGTAGTGCAGCGCTGGGTGCACTGACTTTTCTGTCTGTTATACGACGGCCGATAGCGTAGCCTACTATAGTTTCGAGAGGGAAAAAAACAAGAAGCACGATTCTTAAATGCGAATGCGACGACTTGGCAGGACTTTAGTGGATGGAGCAAGTTCAGCGTTGACCGTGGACTACCGTCGATTTAGGCTTGCACTGCGAAAAGGTTCACTTGCTCTCCACACACCTAAGTGGATTTACAGCTCAGGCGCAATACGAATGATTTGGGTAATTATACGATTTATTTGTTACGATTGTGATGATATACCGAAGCTATTGCAGTAATAAAACAGGTGTTGCATTGCTGGATGTTTGTGATAAATGAAGGGGAGGGAGGGGGCGGGGGTTTAATAGCCTGCATAATTTAAAGAAAACGATAAGAATCTAAATGAATGTAGGCCTATATTACATCAGGACCGAGCTTAAACTTGAACTAGACTATGAAGGGGGATTAAATCAACAGTTGTGTGCTCCCTGGTGATTTGCCGTTGATGTGATCAACAGAGGTCGAGCAACGCATTATCAGTAATTGCACACAGGTTGTGTCGCTTGCCATTCATCTTTTAGCAAATTAAACAGAGCCGTTATTCTATCCCAACACGGTTCCTCTAAATGACTTGTGTGACACTTGCAAATAGGTGTATATTGTTATTCGGGCGAGGTCTTTCTACAGTGCAAGGCACTATAAAATGCTAGTGATAATGAATTGTGTTAAGTACTAAATCCTTCCGCTACCTGTTCATCCGCAGGTCCGTACCTTGACCTGCAAGACACCAATGATAATGAAACACCGATTTGACACACACACACACACACACACACACACACACACACACACACACACACACACACACACACACACACACACACACACACACACACACACACACACACACACACACACACACACACAGCAAATGATGTGGATATGGAAAAAGTAGTAGGGCAGAGTGAATGGTTTCACCTGCCCATGCATCTTAATAAAAAAACAACTATAAAAATACCTCACATATGGACCGTAACATGCCATTACTCATACCTAGAGCCAAAATAGACTGTGAAATAGAGTGTCTCTCCTTGTCAGCTGCAGCACCCCAGAAAAGGTGTGTGTGTGTGTGTGTGTGTGTGCGCGTGGAGGCTGATGAATGATGGTGGTTATTGATGAGGGAGTGTCATGTCACTCTCCCTCACTCAGAACAAAAATAAATTACCTGGATTACCATGTTGCATAAAACAAAAAACCGAAGCGCAGAGGCTAACTGAGGCAGAGGACATCCTCCCTGAGGAAAATAAGTGAAAGGTGCAGGCTTGAGACTATTGACCAAAATAATGTTTTAAAGATAACGGAAGGCCTCCAACACGGCTAAACAGCTGTAGAGATCTTGTACACGTACACACACACAAAGTTCTTGCAAACATAATAATTCAAATATATATATATATATATTTTTTAATGTCATTATAGCGCCGGCTCCCAGGTTTCGTCGCCCAGACTTGATGTGTCTTGGGTGTTGAAACCTGATTATGTGTCTTGGATTCGGAATCAAGCGGGTGCTATACAGAAGCGCTAGTGAGATAATAAGACGGTCAGTGGTGAGGGCTTTTGTCTGCCTTTTTATCCATTTATTTCCCTTCCTCTTTCCCCCCGGAGGAAATTAATCAGTTATATGTCACATCCTCAGTCTCTGTCTCTGTTTGAGATTAAATCTGAGCCATGTGTCCGCCTCTTGGCCCATGTTCTCCTCTGGTATTAAAAGGTAGAGGGATTCCTGATAGGTTATCATTGTCCCATGGCTTTACTCCCAAGTGGCTGGAAGTCCCTCCATTTCCCTCCATCTTGCCTCTTCATAACTCTCTCCCACCTCGTCTTTATATGGGCCTTCTGCCACCCGGCCCGAGCCTGCTTATGAACCGTTACCATCACGCAGTAACCCTTTATTAGGCATGTGCACAGCCAAGACGCCTATTCATCTTTAATGTAGGCTCTTTTGCTGGGGCTCTCTCTCCCCACTGCATTCAAACCTCTCCCTCTCTCTCCCCCTTCATGCCTTTCATGGCTAGTGTGTCTCCTTTCCCAATGTGCTGCACCCACACAGACACACACACACAACCACACACATTTAATCTGGACCTCGGCAGCCCTCCTCCAAGACTCCAGATGACAGACTGCAACACCCCCAACCCCCCCCCCCTCCCTTTCAGAAATGAGATCAGTGTGAAAGAGCGATTAGTGATTAGTGTCTACCAACACCGACCAAAAATCATCTACATCACATTCCACACATGCGGCGATTCACTCAAGAGACGGTCCAATTCCCTCTCCCCGAACCCTCTCACGGCTCGATCGCGCTAAAGCGGTGGCGTTCGCTTGCGCCACATCAGCGGACGCTAATGATTTCATATTACCATGCCATCGATCGGGTCAGTGGCTCGCCGCCGTGACTGTGGACCCGGACGATAATGGTGGCCGCTCCCGAAGCGGGCTTATAGCGGTCCAACGCCATCTCCCCGGCTCAATACAATAAAAAGAAAGGCCGGGTTCAATTCCACGCCGGAGTCGATGATCATCCCTCAGACGGGGATCAATACTGGAGGCTTAATACTGTCCCCTGAATGAGATATGGTATGGCAACAGAGAAACAAATACTCACATTCAGACAGCATCGGGGCCCCCAGCTTGACATGTGCACCCAGCGTGAGGAACAATTCAGAGAAATTATCCTTGAACAAATAGTGCGTTATCAATATTCAGTTGAAATGAGACGGTAATTTGAGGCAGCCGCAGGCGGTGGAGTGGGACCGTGGTCTGTGTGTGTGTGTGTGTGTGTGTGTGTGTGTGTGTGTGTGTGTGTGTGTGTGTGCGCGCGCACGGTGGGGAGGCGACGAGCACATCAGGCTCCAGAAACAAAGAAGAAAGGTGGTACAAAGGGCGCCTTTGCAAAGCGAGTAATGAATTTATCACAAACACGATTAGTGAAATATGTATAAAAGAAAGTATGACAAAGAAATTCAATATAGTTTCTTTCAAAACACACACACACACACACACACACACACACACACACACACACACACACACACACACCCTTCCCTGCTGTATCCATCAGGTAGATGCAACCCAGAACGAACAGCTTGTTAGGCTGTGAATGTCTTCCTACCAGGCAACCGACATCAAACCGACCCGTTATTCTTTAATTAGGGTCTGCGCAAACCTCCGCATAAATACATATCAAAACAAAAACCAAACATACGTTTTACCCAGTGTGTTTTATGTGACTGTGGTGACTCAGACATGCCGGGTTTGATTCTACCCACTAAAAGAAAGTGGGCCACCGCAGCTCAGTCTCTCCCTTCATACGGTGTGACAGTCAAAGCACCAGGCGGTGAACGGCACACTGCGCCCCCTGATGTTCCTGCCTCTCTTTCCAGGCATGGTGCCCACGCCCCAGGTGTGCGTATCCACCCTGGTGACAGTGAGCACGATGGCGGTGGTGGACCTCTACCTGCTGGAGCAGAGCATGCTGGGGGCCCGCGGCCTCCCCGGGCCCAGCAGCTGGCAGTGTGCCACCGTGCTGCTGGGCGACGCCGGCTTCCTGGTGGCGCTGCGCTTCGTGTCGGCCGGGGTGGTCTCCGAGGCGCGCTCGCCGCACCGCGGCTTCGCCAACGCCCTCTGGTTCCTCTTCCTCTCCCTGCTGCAGCTTAAGCTCTTCTTCGTCTGCCACAACTACCGGCAGGAGCGCCGGCCGCCCGACCCGCTGGCGCGGAAGACGCTGACCCTGCTGCTGTCCGTCTGCCTGCCCTCGCTCTTCCTCATCCTGACGGGTGCCGACAGCATGACCCCGCCGCGCCGCAAGCAGGAGGTGCGCAGCCGCCTGCTGTGGGTGGTGGTGGACCTGCTGGACGTGCTGGACCTGCAGGCCGGGCTGTGGGAGGCCCACGGGGGCCCCGCGGAGCACGGCCTGCCCGTCTGGGTGGAGGGCCTGGTGTTCTTCTACTGCTACGCCCTGCTGCTGCTGCTGCCGTGCGTGGCCCTCACCGAGCTGGGCTCCACGGGCCTGCCCGGACAGCGGGGCCCCCGCAAGGAGGCGCTGTACCCGTGGCTCAGCCTGGTCACCATCAACATCTTCACGCTGGGCCTGAGGGGCACGGGGATGCTGTGGTTCCGGGACTCCCGGGTGTCCACCGTGTTCCTGGGGAAGAACCTGCTGGCCCTGGCCGTGAAGCTGAGCGCCGCGTGGGAGCGGCGGGGACAGGACCGGGGGGCCGGAGGGGCGGCGGCCGGGACGGCGGCCGGGGCCGGGGCCGAGCCAAGAGGGGGGTCCTTACCCCTGCCGAGCCAGGGCAGGGTGGAGGCCGGGGAGACCCCCCAGTCGGCGTCGGCTCCGGCCTCCCGTTATCACACACTGACACACACCCAGAACAACAGCCTGGCCAGCCTGGGACCCAGCGAGGCGCCCTCCTTCATCTCCCATGAGCTCTAGGGAGGCGCGCTCGACTTGAGACGCTCCCCACGCATGCACGGAGCGCCATGTGCTTTTAAGCAGCCGTACACAACGACCGGAGGACGCTCACGGGTGCACCCGGACGATGAGAAAAAACTCGTCCGTGGACCTACTGCTCCGGGTGGGTCGATGTGACCACGCATCCAGAACTGGGGTAATCCATTGGACACTGATGGTGGAGGATAAGCAACGACGGCTGTAAACACATTTGTCCTGTTGTATTTTTGGGCACATTTTGTTTTATTATACATTTTGTAAAAAGTAAAAACAAATAAACTAAAAATACAATAAGCATTGAAGAAATATTGATAGCTCCAATGTTCCTTATTGTACATAATTTGTTGTGTACATTTTAAATCTAGACCCTCACACCAAGAGGCAAATGTATTTCACTTTTTACTCGTGTTTTAGCAGAAATATAAATAAATTCTAGGCTGATAAGATGGAAAAAATATGGATACCGTGCGATCATCAATATTTACACCGTAGGATGTTTTAACGGTTGGGATGTTAACGTTTGTCTAACAAACCGATGTAGCCACGTTCCACATCCCAGCCCTACTGCTTGTTGAGAAACCAATTCTTTTATACAACTTCTGTCCTAAAACCGACCCTCCATCTCCCATTATATAAAAGCCAGTGAATAAATGTTAACAAGGGCAAAAAAACAACAACAATGCCCCTTGTCCTTTTCCTTTTACTTTACACATGTTGTCTTTAATGACGGTATTGCCCTTAACCCAGATGATGTGTGCAATGGTGTCTTTATGGCCGCGGTCTATCAAGCCCATGCACGCTGACAGACCGCTGGGGGCCGGGTGAATAGAAGATCTACAGTACTGTCAAGTGCCTTGTTTCCTTACGCGCCCACCCCCCCCCCCCCCCCCCCCCCCAACCCCACCCCACCTCTGGGGTGTCAGTCGACACACATTAAACAAACCATGTGGACTTGGACGAATGCCCCGTGTTTACTGTGGACTTCTGCTGCCGTTATTAGGTACAATCCCAGGGGGACGCCGCACAAACTGTAATAAAGTGTTTCATACTCCTCTGCCGGGGCTGACGTGTTGCTGGTTATCATGTTGGGGCCGTATTGGCAGGCTGTCAGCCCCCGCTAAGGGGCCGCAGAGGGCCGACGAAAAGGCTGCTGGAGCCAAGAACACTGTCTTACACATTAGCCTTGTGTTTGTAATTCACCGAGGTTTCAAGTATTTCCCTGTACCAAACTGAAACAGCAGTCGTCAACAACGTTTGCTTATTCAACACCACATCTTATTTCACCTCCACAGCGCTTTGTTCAGGAAACGGTGCGACGATCCCAAAAGGGTTTGTTTTCTCGGATAGCTAACCCGCAGTCACCGAACGCCCGTTGCATTTTTAACACGCCGGGGAAAACGTTTTTTTTTTTTTGCCAGTTGACAGAGCGGGGAACCGTGAGAGAGGGGGACCCATCGTTTAAACCCACCTCCGATAGTCACGCTGTATTGAGCGCACAACATAAACTGAAGCAAGCCTCCTTCTTCCTGGTTTCATGAGGGAAGAGATAGTTCCAGAATCTAAGGTTGCTTGCATCATACAAAAGAAACAGGAGCGAGCACCTTGCGATTTTCTTTTCAACGTTTCACAAAGGGCTTCCCGTGGTGCTCCTGGGCCAACGCCACGCTCCTCCGCCTGCTTCTCACCCGTTTATCTTCCCTCCTAATTTGATATCATATTTGTTCAAGTGCCAAAGAGCTGCTCTGTGATTTATGAGGCGGGCATATTGACATTAAAATGTTGACGCCAATTCACACATTCAGTCGGGTGAAATTTTTTTATATTTATTCTGGGCTCCTCTGGGAACGTTCACTCTGTTTCCCTTGGTGTTTTCACTCCCAGCGAATCTGCGGCAGGATGTGCACTATGGACCAGTCGCACCGTCTATCTCTCGCCCACCCTCTCACTTTCATCTCTCCCTGCCTCCATCGCTCTCCATTTCAAACACTCGCCATTCCGGGTGCTCTCCCCATTGGCCGACTACTCATTTTTCTATTATAAAAGCTGTGGAGCAAGCCGGGCAAATGACTACCCCCTTGGATTTGATACACCTGTTAAGCCCCAGATAACCGCGCTCAGCAGCCCTCTTCCAGTGACCACGGCTCCTTCACTATGGTCCAAAGGATCTCTCACCCAAAATTCCCCCTCTTCTTCCTCCTCCTCCTCTCCCCCACGCAATCAAAGTCCCCTGCATTCGTTCTCTCCATTCTCCACCCGCTCGTATTTATTTCACTCCTGGACTGTAATTATTTTCTGTCAGTTCTCTCCTGTCTCCGGCACCCCCTTTCTCTTTTATTTCTCTCGTTTGTTTAAATTTGCCCCGGGGCCGACCGGCAGCCGTACCCCCCCCCCCCCCCTCGGCACTTCCCCTGTCACGGGTGGTTAGGCAAGGAAAGGCAGGGAGAGACGAACCCAAGGAGAAGAGACGCTGCAAGATTAAAGGGTCCGGCCCGCTGCCTAAAGTGGAGCGGGCTGCCGAATGCCATTTATTTACAGTTTTCCACCACACACACACACACACACACACACACACACACACACACACACACACACACACACACACACACACACACACACACACACACACACACACACACACACACACACACACACACACACACAGGTTCATAGAGCGGGCCGCCACACACAAATACCCAGACACAGGCACGCCTGCGTCGGAGCGCTCGCTCCGCGCCACAACAATGCCGAACATGACACGGGCCAAAAACAACAGGGAGGCGTGTCAAAACAGAAAGAAAAGCCACCTTAACACAAACATGGTGGCTTTGATTTGCTCCGCTGTGGCTCAACGTGCCTCATTACCGTCTGCGCCACGACATCAATCCCTCAGAGCGTGCGGGGGTCCGCCCGACCGCCGTGTTACCGCGTGCGAGCGGGGGGGGGGGGGGGGGGCGGGGGGGTACGTCGGAGCCGGCACGGGGACGTCTGCATCATTTATCACCGCCACAGAGTTCTTACGCTGGACGTGGGCCACCGGCTTTTGTGCGGGAGGAATACTTTCGTGTGACACCACAAAGGGATGTGGTGATCAAGACACCCCCATTCTATATTCGTCTTTTTTTTTTTATCCCAGACGGATAAACTGTACCTACTGTACTGCATGCACCCTACCCCTGAACATCTTTCAAAAACACAGAAACAACCACATGGCTCAGAGACACGGGGACTAACGCGAGGCAAAGTGTTCAACTCGATTTCTTCTTCTTTAACCGCACCTTGTTAAGTGAAACGTATATATGCTTATACGCAAACCACACATGCAGATATAACAAACCCGGGCGAACACAGTAACAACAACAAAAAGACGATTGAGGACAGTCTAAGTCCTTCGCTGACACCTTTGGTTCTGGGGATACTGTGGAAGCCTTTGGTGTCGAAGACCCCGAGCAGAGTGAAAAGGTTGCAGGCTAAGGTGGAGCGTGACGGCCCCGGCAGCGCAGAGCCGTCACGCCAGAATGGGAATGAGAATATGAACAGAGGCCCTCGGCAGCAGAGCCAGGGGAGTGATTGATGTACAGGTAGGTTGGGGGGGGGGAGGGAGGTAGATGTGGGGAAGCTGGCTACAAACAAGACAGGTCACGCCGGGTTGAATAAGATGATGCCTTTAGTGGGATTGGGATTTCTTTAAATGGGAAAAAGTTAAAAAGTACACAATGTGCGGATGGATGCAGTGCTGTGGCTTGACCCTGGATGAGCAATCGAGAGGAAAAGGAGGGGAACAGGATGGCACGCAAGAGTTTTTTGCTCGGGACCTTACCTGTCCCAGGATGGGGCCAAGTGGGGGTCCAGGGGCGGCCTGTCCAGACCTCACTATGGCCCGGATCATGTTGTTCACATCCAGCTTCTTAACCGCTTTAGCGGCCTTGGAGATCTTCGACATGGTGGTGGTGGTGGGTCCGTTTGCTCCTGGAAGGATAAGGAGAACGAAAACATATTTCATAACAATTATAGAAAAAGTGGGAAGAAAATTTAGCCTTCCGGCGCATAACTGTTGCAACTCATTTACACGGTCCTGATGGTTGAAAGATCATACACACGTCAAAAGTGACGCCCACGGACCTAAACTCTAGCGTCTATCCATTTGAAAGAGGAGTTGAGCAGCTGCAGCAACACAAATCTTTTGCCCTCCATCAACACAGCAGAAGACATCTCTTCTGGTAGAGTTTCTGGTAATGATCAGCGAGTGGATACGGCCGTGGGCCTCTGCTGCGTGCAGCCGGACAACCTGCAAGGATTTTTGAACTGGTGTGTGCTCAGAACACTGGCAGCATGCCAAACACCTTCACCACTTTCAGTCTGTCCCCACTGACTCCCTGAGCTATGGCCCAGCAGCACTTCACCGGTCCCTCCCCAGCCCCAGACCGCCTCCCCCCCCATCCCCACACGCCCCTCCCTCCCCAGCACTGGGGAGGGAGGAAGTCCCTCCATCAGTGAAAGACAAGAGTCCTTCTGGTCGGCGGCTGTTATTGGACAGCGGGTTCAAGAAAATATTAATATTGTGCATGTGTGGACAGGGTGGGTAGGGGGTCATTCCGCAACGGAAGGATGGCAAGTGTGTTCGTTCTCACTCGACCGCTCAATGCATTTGGCAAATTAGAACTTAATTAGAGGAGTGTGGGCGGGGGGGGGGGGCGGGGGCAACTGGCCTGAACTGTTGGCTGTACTTTAGGGACGCAACAGACATAAAATAAGGCCTATAATCTACTGAAGAAAAAAATGCAGCTATGGCATTTAAAAAAAGAGAAAGTGAGGAAAGATCAATGACTGGAGCCCGGGGGACAAATAGAGGTTTTAATGCCTGGACGGGTGGTTCTGGGGGGGCTCTGAATTCAATAAAGTCAAAGTACTTTGTGGGAGAGTGAAAGTCGAACCATGTTTCCCTCCAGGAACCAACGGGCTGGGGAGGGGTGACCAATCAGATCAGCAAAATAGGCAGCGGCACATGAGGACGTATGGAGCCCCCTGTTGCTCCACCACAGAGCTGCAAACCTCCCGTGAGTTCTGCCTGAAAAGCCTTTCTATCTGGGCTTCTAAGGAACCCCCTATGGTGGCTGTCAGAGGCCACGCACCGTGTAGTCCAACCGCTGCTTTGGTGCAGTTTAAAAGTGATGAGCAGACTACTGACGGCCGCTCGGAAACCGAATCTATGTCGATACGCGAGTGAGTTGCTTTAGTTTACGTCAACACACTTAGTTTACGTCAGTGTTTCGCGTGCTTATTTTGGGTGCAGGAGGGTTCCTGGGAAATTTGATTGGAAAAAGCAGGGCAGCCTACATCAAATCCTGAGTGAAGAAACTCAGTTATCAAACATGACAGGCTGCAGATGGGCTGTGCAGCAGCTCCAAGCGTTTGTTGCAAGGGCAACCAGAAAAAACGAACACAAACCAAGGCGTCAACTTCCTCCAGGAATAGAATTCCAATCCAGACACACAAAACGACTTGCTATCGCAGAAAATGCAGGGTTTAACTTCGACCTAGCCGGCGGTCGGCGCAAAACACTTTAGAAGTGGTCGGGTGAGGACCTGGCCGATCTCAGTTATTCAACATGATTGATGAAAATTGCTGTTCCTTTGACTTATAATGGATGGAGCGATGCTCCATCCATTATAGCAGTATCACACAACAGAAGGTGTTTTTGGACATTGAATTATCTCTGGTGGGTGCCAAAGCGAATCCAGGGTCCGGCAAAGCATAATCCTGACCACCAAAGTGTAAGTTAATGAGTAAAATAGTAAAATATAGTCTTGGCCAACGGATGGCGCTAGGTTGAAGACCTACTAGAAACCAACCAAGCGCCTGTTATTGTCAGACCCATGGATAAGAACGGTCTTTGGCCGGCTAGCACCGAAGATGGTCGCACTGGGCCAATTGGTTCAATGAATAGGAAGTTAGAACTGTCCGTTCTTATCCAATGAATTGACCAGTCCTTCTGAAACCTTCGCTGTAAATGCAAAACTAGCCATACAATTATTCCCGGTTATTTGCCTCTATTCTATTGAGACGCTGACAAACAAAGCCCACAATACTTATGGCGGCAAATCACTGCCAAAAATAGCAAGCAACAATGCCTTTACGCGTGCACACAACTAGCACATCCGTGCACAATATTTTTTATTGAGAGCACTTTTACTGCATTAGCAAAAAGTATTTCCCTTCTTGCGAGCGCAATAATAAAGCCATTAAGGGGAAAATCATTCCTTGAGTGAGCACATAATGTAAGCAGCAGGAAACCGACGCCCCCCCCCCGTGCACAAATGCCGTCTTTGCCTTAATGATCGCAAAGTGTTTTCGTGGTAGCTCAGATTTTTTTTTTTTGCCGGGCAATGGTTTTCTTTTTGACACTACGTCCACAGCTCAAGCCTCTATGGAAAGCACTGTAATGGAAATTGACACAGCAGTCGCCTGGTAATATATCTATTTTTCATATATATATATATACATGTGTGTGTGTGTGTGTGTTAAAGGGGTTTCATTTACTTAAGCCTAAAATAGATTTTGATTTATCAAATGGTCATATATATAACACTAAATAAATACATGGATTTCTGTAAAATAAGGTAGAACAGACTGTTCGCAGATCATGCATCACCCCCCATTCTCACAAGCTCTATTTAATTTGCTCTCAAGAAAAGGCCTGGTTCCCCTCCCTAACAAAAAGATGTATGCCCGGTATGAGATAAACCAATCACAACCGTTTATCTAACATGAGGTGGGGTAATACGATGATGGTTCAGAGGAGTGCCGTAGAGGCGTTTTCATTGGCTGATGGAGAACGGTCTGTTGGTTACGCTATCCAGACGCTGGATGGTACATTTTCACTAAAATAAGAATAAACTACTGCAGTTAAAGCTTTTTTTGAGAAGAAAGGTTATTTTGCCGCCAAGTGCTGCATGCATCACATGTTTCATCGCTATGATTGGTTGTAGGCCTATCCAATCCTTTCCAGAGGCATTTTGTTCTGCACCTGTTGGTGCCGCCCTTTGGAAATCGAAAACGAACAGAGAGGATCCAGACTAATTGCAGTTTACAATTTATCTGACGATGCAAGGCTAATTGTTAACCAGGAAAAATTCCTGAACAAGTTTTACAAAACTGAATTGACATTCAGACGTTATGGTCAAAGATTGCGGAGGCTTAGCTTAATTAAGAGCTTGATTAAGCTCTGGGTGAACAAAGTAATTGAGCCTTGCAAAGCATGTGGTGTTCTTGAACCATGTTCTGCCACTGTTTTCTCTGATGCATTCCTGCCAGGAAACTGCAGTGAGAGAATGTAGGCTGCAGCGCAATTTGTTTTACTTGTGGGTAATGCCTCTACAAATGTATTGTTGACAAATTCATCAAAGATTTAAAAAGCGTTTGCATATCAAATAAATAAAAAGGAGGAGAGAAGAATTTCAATCAAAAAGCTGAAACGTCCTTCCTGTGGAAAGTCCTTGATAATCAGCCTGTGCATTTTGTGAGTAAAAGGGACACCATGAAAAACTCTATTATATTCCCAGAGTCATTGTTAACCTTCATCATCCATTCACTGTGATTCCACACAACAAACCACATCTGGTATTCAGAATTCAACAGAGTGCTTGGTCAAATCTAATTAATGCCGACTTAGTATCTGAGGCAAACAAGCAAAGATTAACAATTAATTTGTTGACAGAAAATATGCACATGCACGTGGGCTAAACACAGCGGTGCTACTGCGGCGTTTAGTCGAGATAGGGCTTCTTTTGTCATTTTATGGCAGAAGTCTCGTCCATTACCCGCGTGGGGTCAGTGAGGCCTGCACAGCTCCCTGTCACAGGTCATAATTACAGACGCTAAAGGGAGAGTATTTTGTTGAGCAAAAAGCCCCCGTGCTCCGTTTCACTACAAATGCCTGACATTTTATGAGCCACAAAAGAAAGCCTTTTCCGTTTTTGTTCGGGACTTAGTTGTCCCGAACAAAAACGGAAAAGCCTTTCTTTTGTGGCTTTCTTTTAATACAAGTTTAATTTGTACCAAGTACATTTGTGTTAGTAATTGCTGCCTTCATTGTTCCTGACACACAATACCCGTCTAATTACGTCCATGTGAGACGCTGCTTAGTAATCTGATCATATCCCGGATCACTTCGACTAGTGACAGACTGTGTCTTGCATTGTTTACTCAGTGTTATGAAGATGGTACCTGAAGCTTTTCTGACGATTCTCGGATCCAATTACGAGACATTCTTCTGTCATATTAAAGCCAGCAAAAACACTGCATGTTCTTGTCTGGTTGGTGTTCCAAGTAAGGCTTTGAGCCGATGTTTTTGGCGCGTTGGATAATACCTCAGATATGTGATCCTTTGGGAGTTTTTTTTTTTAATCTAGGTTGAAATCCTCAATGCTCATTTACCAACTACAACAATAATGAGCAACAACAGCAATCTCCTCGTTTGGTAGCCAATCCAAAGGGATACCTCATGCTATGTGGTTACCATGACTCCCACACAGTTTCAGAGACCAATGTGGCGCAAGAGAAAAAATAAGCCGCAAATCTTGCAAGGTCTCATTAACCAACATAGGTTTAACATTTGTGAACTCTTAGACAAAGCATCTCACTAAAGGTCACCATAGCGTCGGTTTGAATTAGCATCAGAATACTGATATGGGAGATAATTGCAAAAAAAAAATGGCCTTATCTGCATGGCAAAAAATAAGTAATTTCATGCCGTTAAATAAAAGTCGGCTTGGCTGTAGTGAACAGATGCATCTTATACAGCCGATGACCTTGAAGCCTTGATATGCTTCGACCACTTCTAAGCACTATAAAATAAATTAAAAAAAAGTTGTGTTTTGTTAGGCCTTTGAAAATATGGGATTCTAGATGGGGAGGGGGTTGGCGCACAAAAGCGTGCACAGGTTGAATACTGATCAAATCGATCAGCCCGGATCTCTTAATAGCAGGGAGCCGTGATCCGAGGGCTAGTCAAGATGGTCCTGATGCGATCAGAGGATTAGCCGACATCAAATGTAGTTACAAAAGGACGGGCGGTATTCCGGTGTTGTTCCACATTAGTATTCCTCTGTCATACACCACACCATAGGCAGCGTATTGATTGCTGGATGCCAAGTGTTAAGGGGCCCCTCAAACAGGACAAATAAGTCCAGATGAGTGTGAAAGATCCCCTTAGGGTCTCAAAACAGAACTTGTGTGATTCTGGCTTTAACCTCGGTAAGAGAATGTAGGACTGCCCTTAAGCAGGTCTTTACGTAACTCTGACTGCTGTGAGGAATCATGTATTGGCAACACAACATCCACAAGTCATCCCTGTGCTTCAAAAAACGCATTAAAACGTAACAAATCACACCGTGTCGCCCAGCACCAGGACTCTGGGTGGAGCGTCGCTATGTGGGTTGAATACGCAGTCTGAGGTACACTTCACTCCCCCAGGTGCTGTGGCGGGCTGACGGATATTTCTATCTGCCATTTTTTTTACCTTGGAAAACATTGGTCTTCAACACAGAGGGGTAGAAAACACAGCTTCGAAACGCCCACCATTATGATTGAAGCACATAATTGGCTGATGGCAACACTGGGAAGACAGCAGACGCCTGTCGCTCAAACAGCATAGCATCCATCGGCAATGACATGTGGGCCCTGTAATATTTCTATCAAGTGTGACACACACACACACACACACACACACACACACACACACACACACACACACACACACACACACACACACACACACACACACACACACACACACACACACACACACACACACACACACACACACCTAACAATTTACTGGTCTTGGCAGGTGTTAATTTTAGGACCATCTTCAGTTAGGAATGGCACCAACAGAATAGCAATAGAGAGAATGTTCCATTGAGGAGGTGAACTGAGAAACATCTAAAGCTACATCAAGAGACATTGAATATGATGTATACTATTGATGTACACATAAGTTGTTTATCATTGATGTCAATAATAAACCACTACTCACATCAATACATAAAATGTTACATCTCTTGATTAAGCCTAAAGGCTGTCTTGTCATCTTTTGGTATAACGCTAATGTCCACATTCATATTATCGACAGCATGTCTAAAATACATCATTATCATCAGCCAGCTCTATTGCGGATTGGGCGAGGAGCTACCGATTTATTGATGTCACCATCAATAAGGAGATAAGGTTAGAGGGATGAAATAAACTAGAGGGAAATAACAAGCGAGTATTGAGTTCAGAGAGCGAGTAAGTGAGAAGAATGTCATCACTGTTATCCCCAAGCAGTAATTGGTCCCAGTAGCAATTTAAATTCTTAATACATTTTTAGTTGTTACGCAAGTGGTTTTAGAATTTTCTTGTACAATAAAGCCTGACGATATAGTCTAGGCTACATAGTTGCATTTCAACAGGGGCTTATTTCTTCAAGGCATTTTACCTAAGTGTCCCTCTCAATTAGGGCTCTCTAATTAATACATTTTGAGGCACGAAGGATGCCAGCTGCTATCCAGATAGTGATAGCTTTGGGTGTGGATATGGTAGGATTCCTTATACGCCTTATGTCTCTTGGGCTTTTGTCTCAGCGTTTGTTGGGAAACTGCTACAATTAAATATACATCGGGCCATTTTCCGTACAATAGTCATTAAGAAAATGTGTTTAAAATCCAGTTTATATTAACATGTAAACAAAAATAAAAATAATCAAGACTCATCGACAGAAGAGCAGGCTTAGCTTATAAATATGTGCACGCTAAGCTTATAATGGGTCCTTCTTCCCAATATCGGTTTGTGACATAATGGAACAGTTATTTGAATAGGATGTACGAGTCTGGTGTGGAATCTATTTTACCCAGACTAAATATTGACGGTCATGGTACATAGGGTGAACCTCAAGAGAACATGCAGAGCGTGGATATTTAGTGTTTTATACCAGAACCTGCTTGCTTCTAGGAGCCAGTGATCACAAAGGGAATACTTTTGGTGTAGTGAGATAGAATATTACCATAACCAAAAAAAGGACAACACATTTCAACCGTAAAACAATGAATTCATCAGGCACAATCAGATGAAGCAACCAAACACTTCATCATAAGCAACACTTGTTTTGACGCAGTTAGATGGGTTCATACTATAAAAAAGAAAAAAAAGAAACCCATTTATAACGTTGGCCATTGATCATTTTAGGAAGGGAGCAAGCACTGCCATCTTGTGACCTTCATGACATGGACGCATTTCACACAACCTTGTAATTCAGGCAAATTCCCCTCCACTGTGTCTAACTTTCCGGTAATACATAGGCTACATATGTACCACATACATTGCTATAATTTAATCTTACAATGGTTGTCTAAAGTGTCAGTTATATGTTGAGTAGCAAGGTAGTAAGTTGAAGAGCATTAAAGTGGAAATGACAGTAGTGGATAACGTCAGCGTATGATAAAGTACAATCGTTGTGATTTAGACGGATACTGTAATAAAATAAACGCAGACGCCATTTATAATTGAAATGTAATTAAAGCGTCTGTAATTATTTGAACGTTAAACATGCTAACGTCTGCTTAAATGAGTCCACTTCTATGCAACTGTCGAGTTATTGTAACGACATTGACTAAGGTCGCATATCCATGTTAAGCATCATCCAGCTCACACACAGCATTATTGATCAAGACTGATTTACCGCTATATTATCATACCTGGGACTTGATCTGGACTTTCACGCTGTTGACAGAACCACTATGGGCGCAGCCATTTTGGATTACTCAATGGAGCCTACGACGAGAAGCGATTGCTGAATGCTGCCCCCTGCCGGTGTGTATACACCACACCAGCAAGTGAACCATAGGACTGGTTGAACCGCATGACGTTTTCATCACATTCAATTCATTCAGTTTTTTACAGCTAACATTCCTTCTGTAACTTGGTCTGGATATGTTATGCTACATTTAAACGTTTTTTAAGAGTTTTGCTAATGGGGTTTAATTTACTTTAGCGTAATACATCTTTTTGTTGATCAAATGGTCATGAATAACAGTAAATTCATACACTTCTGTCAAATAAGGTAAAACAGTCTCATTGTCTATACTGTTACACCTCATTTTCCTTCTGTAACTTGGTTTTGATATGTTATGCTACATTTTAAATTATTAAGAAGGATAAACCCATTTATTCTCCTTCACACGTACACGTACACAAACTCATACACACAAACACATAGAAAGGGCTGACTATAACATTACCTACACCAATTTATTATTACGAGAGGCTCCCTTATGATATAATTAGGTTTACCTTGGATGAAACATCTTTGATGCACTATTCTCCCTCTATTTAATAGAGGAGCAAGGTTGCTGGCATAAGCAAATCATTTACATAATATCAACGTAGAATTTAAATTTTCCTATCATCTAATAAATAAACACAAAGCATACCTGACAATGGTTTGAGTATAACTCCATTGTTTATTTCAATATCGGACATCTTTTTTTAAATTAAAATGGTTAAAAAGGAATGTCAGATATTGTACGATTATTGAGCATTATGAATTCTGGAACCGATGCAACACAAAACAAAGTGACCCAATTCATTAACATTCTCCCCTTTCAAGTGCTTCAATATTTTCAGTGAGATTGTATTTTTGTTAAGGGGTCCCAAGGGGGCCCAAACTCCCGAGTGAAATCCATACAGGTCGGTTTCAAGGACCAACGTTGATTGAACAAAAAAAATTCAACATGTATAAGGCATTTAATTTCTAAATTAAATTAAAATTGATTATTATCCACTAGCCATTTTGGAAATGGCGAGTGAAGGAGACACATATCAATATTTAAAAAATAAATAATAGTATTGTAATCACAATTCTCTGATCTTTTAAAGGCATACGAGGTCAAGTAGAAGAATAAAATAATTCAACCATATGATCAAGCCACAAAAGTAATTGCAGTGAATGGCCTTTTAATAAATACTAGATTGTTCTAAAAAGTCCAACCTAGAGGTAGTCTAAAATGGTACCTGAGGAAAAAAACAACAACTGTATACTTCACAATTCAGTTGATGCGGCTGCTGTTGTTGCTGCTGTGGTTTACTTTCTGCAGATGATTGGCGCTCACATTCAGGGCGTCCTCATGTGGTAAAAACTCTTTCAGCAAAAATGAAAGGAGCATCTGTCAGAAAAATACAGGCAAGAAAGCAGTTGAGATTTCTACATTATCCTCACGTGCGATGTTTGTTTCTTCAAACAGAAGGGCACAACAAATCATAGTGATGAACAAGGCTCGGCTAGGATAAAGGCAGTAACATCACTCAAATTAGTCAGCTTCAGATACTCACATACACCAACTTCTTGTTCTCCTCGCTGTCCTGGAAAAGTCTAAAAACATTCTCCACATCAGTCTTCTTCAAAATGAGGTAGCTTGAAACTGGGTCAAGAACAAAACACAGGAAACACTTGTTGGGTCGTATATCATGAAACTCGTGCCAAAAAGCCACAGTAGTTGTTGTGTCTTCACACAAAGAGAAGGGGGGCATACATTTAGCATTGATGAGTTGATGTGCTCTCTCTTTGGTTTCCTGTTTTTCCTCGGCTGTACGTGGAGTGGTTGGGTGGGTGGCCGCACCTGCTGGCCACTGCTTGTTACGCAAGTTGTCTATGTAAGACGCCATTTGCAATTCTGTTGGGTTCATCTTGGTCAAAAAGGTGTTCACTTTTCTACAAGGGAGACAAAGCATGAATTGAAAGCGATACTTCACTCTAAACACACACTCTACAAGTTAGAATGTGAAAGTATAAAGTGTGAAAGACCCTCACTTCTTAAGGATCGGCATGACAGGCATCAAAATGGCATCAAATATGTTTAAGAGTATCGAGTTGCCTGCAAGATAAAGTAAAAAATAAAATTGGCATTCGTAAGAAGAAAATAATTCAGAAAATGACTTTTCAAGCTCATTATATAATGGAAAATTGCACACGCATCAATCAAGATTTGACCTTTATAAATAAAACACAATCCGAACAAACCCGTGATTTCCTTCAGCAGATCAAAAATGGCTTTGGTGGCTTCCAGGTTCTCCCTGCAGACCGGGGCCCTCTGACCCTGGGGATTGTCCTCCCTGGTCAGAGCACTCTCCTCCCTCCCTTTGGGCCGGAGGAGTCCGCCAGGCAGTCTTAAGGGCAGCCCCACCTTCTTAGTAGACTTAGCATGCGCATGTCTCCACATTAGGAGGACTTCACTATCCTCTGGCAGGGCGACATTGTGTCGCGACCGTTGAGATAGTTCGACCATCTGGACTTCATCGTCGGCCTCTCTCGGGGACAACAGAGATTCTAGCGACCTGGTCAGAGATACTCCCTTTATCATGTTTTTCAGCTGGGCAGTCAGAGGGATAGAGCCGCCTTCCCCTCTGTCTGCATTGTTTGGGTCAGTGTCGTTATGCGGAACAGAGTCTGTTCCGCTGTTCTCTGAATTTTCCTCAAATGCCGTCCCAGGAGGATGGTGTTCAGAGTCGCCAACAGCCCGGACGATGTCATAGGTCATGCCCTTGATCTTCTTTCCGGATCCTTCGCTGGAATATTCGGCATTCAACATGGGGGTTTCTGGTTCCGGGGAGCACCACACCTTTGCATCTACAATTAGGCGATTCTGCTGTATCGAAACAATAATTTGTTTGTGAGTTGATGATGTCGTTAAAACACTCACACACATTCATTGTCACCAATGATGGCGGTACTGTGGTGTTGTTAAAGACATAAGAGACATTTCCAAGGTTCTTTTTGAATAAAGAGGTAAAATACTGCCTTTAATTTAATATAAGATAACTTTATATACTCATCCTTAAATTAAAGTTTTTTTTGTATTAAACTGCCAAATAAATGCTAGTGTCATCAGCATGTTAGAGTTAAAAAACGTGCATATGCTCTTACATTGAATGTACACGCATTCTAAATCAAGCTGATACTGAGCAAATAGTATGTCAATCATATCTTGTGGATTGACGTACAATTGTTGACGCAAATCGAGACTGTTGACGATTATAATTCCATGCAAATTACTTTTTCAAACATGTATGAATAAATATGCAAATACACGTACGCCCTCTCACTTCAAAACACACACAATTCCTCCATGACATCAATCAATGTTTATAAATAATATGCAGCGATTACCATTTGAGCATGAATCTTCACATTCCCGGGAGCAATGGAACTGATTATGCAACGTCGCTAAACGCCTTGTGTGGCGTGACGTCAAGACTGCAGGGTTTGGATTGACCAAGCTGCTGTGTTACGAATGATAACGTGTACTTTTTCCATTCCTGGCACGAATTTCAAGGCCGACAGGTTTAGCTTGTTTTTTTGCAAGTATCACTCTCTAAGCAAGCATCATTCTATGGGATTTTACAAGCGCTTGTGTGCCCCACTGTGTACGTTTGTGTTCCCCACGAGCTGTGTGGGGAGATTAGCACCATCATTTTTTCATTTTTAGCTCCATCTCAAATTGAGGCTAAAGTCAATCAGCCACATTAACATTGCATTTTGAGCCGTTCCTCTGGATTTAGGAATTCGAACATTCTAGGAGGAGAATCGTGACTCTGAATTTTTCCAAACAACAAGGGTGAGGTTACCTCCTCTTCCTCCAACTCCTCTTGTCCAGGAGTCAAAAGGTAGGCCAGACCACTCAGAAGACCCCACACCCCCCCACCATTTTCCTCCTCATTCAGCAGCTTGTCCAGGGGGCACAGGAACTGAAACACTGGCTGGGTGTGGCCTATCTGCTCATCAGAGACCAGTTCCTGGAAGCAAAAAAAACAAAACATTCGCAAATACCAAATACCACAGGGCACATTTCCACTTTGAATGCGGCATGTATGCCTGGATTGCGTCTAACGGGGGAGTTGTACCTGTAGGAAGAGCTCCACGGAAACTCTGACTTCCTCTCGGAGCTCAGCGCTGGCCTCCTGCTGGGCGTTTGGTTCCAGATTCGTGATGGAGGGGAGTCCGGTGGCGTCCTGACAAAAAGTCAATGAGAGAGAGAGAGACTATGATAGGTTGTGAGAGCAATGGTCCCACTATGGTTTCAGATATGGAAGTGCGGGCAAATCGACACAACACAACATGTGAATCCAATTTGACATTGTGGTATATACCCAAATGACGTAAAAGTTATGAAACAAGGCTTGTTTTCTAGAGCCTTGTGGTTCTGCTGGAAATAATGAGCACAGAGACAGAAAGTCATGGTGTTTCCCTACACAAGCAACGCATGTTTATATAAAGACTATAGATTTTAATTGCACCAATCTGTTTATAATTGATTGCGGGCGTAAAACATACATGCCTGAATACATTAACTGAAACGGGACTTTCTTCATCGGAAAACATATATTCAGCATAATGCAGTATGTAGCAGTAATTAATGGAGCATCTGTGAACACATCTGCAAAACATAAATGTAAATGAGTCTTCAGAATTTAAATGATGTGTCCACGAACATGATGCTAACCTGCCATCTGTTGCGGAAATATATGACCTGCAGGTAAGTCTTCCTTATGTCCCAGCTGAGGTTCTCTGGGCTGTCCCTCTCCTCCAGGTGGAGAGTGAAGAACAGCTCTCCTTCTTCCCCGTCCACCTAACACACACACACACACACACACACACACACACACACACACACACACACACACACACACACACACACACACACACACACACACACACACACACACACACACACACACACACACACACACACACACACACACACACGATTAATGCTCTGAGCTTTCTACCACATTGCGAACCAGGCTGTGAACAATGTAAATGAAAAACATTTAGCATGTCTTTATAATTCAGCCATCAATAAGGCTGGCCGTCAAATACTCACATTTTAAGATATTTTATGAGTGCTTAAGCTACCTTAAATGGAAAGAGTCTCTATATGTATATACTGTATGTATTTCTGTCCTTGGATTTCTCGACTTGTGCATCTGTTTTACTTCACCCTTGGTGGGTGTATTGCTGAGGACCCAGCGAAGCGCAGTATCAAGGGTGGAGTTGTTTGGATGAGCTATTCTGGAGTAAGCTGGAAGAAGCAATAAATTACCAAGGCCAAGCAATCGGCCCGTTACAAACCGACACCTTTTGAACAACCAGTATTTATAATGGTGTGAATCATACAATTATTGTATGATAGAACACTTTCTGCCATAAGATTTAATTTGCTTGTTTCTATGAAAATGTCTTCCACAGTGTATCGCAACTTTTTTGGACTGGTCCTCGGGACCTCTGGATGTGTGATAGGGAGTACCTCTATCACATGTTCTACCTATTATGGCACACTGCACTTATGCTCTCTTAAAATGTGCGGTGAGGAGTGACACATAAATAAAGATTATTCTATTCACCCCACACACAGACACACGAAATAGGTGTTCAACCATTAACAAAACTTTAACAAGGACTTTATTTTACAGAGCTGCAACTAGCAGTAAACCAGCAGTTGGGTCATTGTGCACCACACCAAAGAGATTTACCACTCACATTGGGGATGCTCACAGTCCAATGGCCAATGCGCCACATCTCGTATGACAGCTTGAATTCCATCATGTCCTCTTGGACGCTAGCCAGGTAGTGCTCAAGATCGCCCCGCACCTGGTGAAACAGAGCCAACAAAACCGGTCGGGGTTTCTATCTCTGTATCTATCCATCAATACATTTGTTGTGACCGTGTATATAGTGTGCAGGGATCTCACCGGATCAGAGTCTTGACAGCTGCGGATGGAAGCCACTCTGCTACAGCCGTTCCCCTCCAGAGGCGGCGTCCCCTGGTTGGTCATCGCTCTGAAAATGAGCTCCTGCTCAATCTTCTTCATCTTCATCTTCTTCGTCGCCTTCTTCTTTTGTCTCTTGTATTTCACCTTGTCCACAAACTTGACCCATCCTTCTTTGAGCTTTTTGGCTGGGGGTATACAATGGTTTAAAAGACTATTAGTCATTTATTGGCAGGAGATAAACCTGAAAGTGAATACAATTAGGACGACGGTTGTGACGTTCTACTTTATGCTTATCCTTACGATTATTTATTGAGTAAACGATGACACTGTCATTTTTGTTGCAGTACAGCACACATGCTTTTGGTGAGTAAGCATAATTTATTTCCTATTGTAGGATAAGATATGAGCAAAGGTTATCCCAAATGCCTTGCTGCCAAGTGTTGTTTAAGTGAGGAAACAGAAAACCAATACTACCAATATAAAACCAAGTCTAGGCTTTTTTGAGCACAGTTGTCCAACACTTTAATATCGACTTGAAACAGCTCAAGGATACGGATGATGTGACTATGGTTTTCTTACTGCCTGAAATAACAAAATGTTCTGCTGCTAACAACTACTGTCAGTCTGAATGAATGGCAGACTCCTTCTTTCAGTGTTGTACACAAACACACACAATGTGTCCAAAAGCACACTGCAACCACCCTGCTGTTTTTGGTTCACAAAATCCATCCACAATTATTTAAACCGTCACACTAATGTCACATGAAAGTCAACAGTGGAAGTCTAGGCACGTCCATCTGCTGTTCACAAGAAAGACGATACTTGAGGTGGTTTCAGTGAGAACACCACATCCGTTTTGATCCATTGAGGAAATGGGACCAAAGTGTGGTTGACGTTGAGGCAGGACAGAGATTTCCCCAAAGTATTTTAAATGCAGAAGATATACTTGCAGACTCATACATCTCAGTTTCATCTTTTCCTTATGGCTTGAGGAGTTTTCCGAGTTCTCACATGACCTACAAACGACCGCCAGCACAAGATGGGAAAATGCATCACAATGCGGCAATTCAATCCAACCCAAAAACAAGCAAACAAGCGTGTTAAGACCAGACCAATGCTCACACTTCACTGCACTCTTCTTCCTCAGAGCCCTCGCTCTCCTCCTCCTCTTCCTCTCCCTGGGAGGCGGAGGAGGACCTGTCACCGTCGGACCCCCGCAGCTCCTCCGCAGAGCTTTTGGGAGAGGCTTTGTCGAGCTGACCGACCACCATCTGGTTCAGGTGGTCCGGGTTCGACAGCCACGTCACCAGCAGCTCCAAACCTGGGGGACAGAAAATATTCAAATTCCATCGTTGTATAGGGAATTTATTAAGGAACTACCATTAAATGCCAGACATTCCCTCCATATACATAGTGGGATCCAGAGCAACTGTGAAACTGTCAAATTTGACTTGACACTGTGTGTGCGTGTGTGTGTGCTGTCAAACAGGTTGCCGCATGCGGAAGAAAAACACACGTCCCGAGGGGCCATGCAAAGGCCTATTCAAAACACAAACTGAGCAATGAAAATAGCTAAATTGGTTTGGAATAGAAATAATGACACCATGTCATCAACAACAAAAGACATAATGCCAATCCTGCTTTTGGACTGAAACAGACCATGAGGGATTACGCCTCCCCCTTTCCCGCTACATGCAGTGATACAGGGTTATTATGGATGTATTCTCATATAGAAGAAGTAATTTGTGTGCATGCGCATGTTCCACTTGCTCACCCTTTAAGGCCACAATCTCATTAAGGGCACAGCGATTCATATCCAGCCCACACAGAGACTCAGGGAACAGATTACGGACCAGGGCCTCGGAGAACACCCTCAGGACAGCCATTTCCTCTGCTCTGGAGCCGAACATGGGATCCCTGGGGACGAGACGCAGAGTTTGTAATTAACCGATTTTAAATCGTACACTAACAAAATACACTTTGATTTAAAATCGATCGTTGACAAGGGAAACGCACAACGTTGAATTTCTGTAAATAATAATAGTTCAGTGTCAGGTCTTTACACACAATAGTATACAATACTAGGGAGTAGAAACACAGTGGTGTGGTTTTCAACCAAAAATGTAGGATGAGCAAAGACCAGACAGGCTCAGGCAGGCCTAGCAAAGTTGCCTGGCCAATGGGCCAAAGCTCACATCGGCTTGTGTGAATGTTCTTCTGTGTAGAAGAGAGAATCTTTGAGTTGGATTTTCTAATGGTTGCAGCACTGTTTTGATGACACAGGTGAAATTCCTCTAGTAAGTCTTCCCATAAAACACCTCAGGTTAAAAGACACACTGCAAGGAAACAAAGAATGTCAATGATTCACCGGTGACATAAAATCTGCCATAACAGACCACACAGCAAACCACTGACAAACCAGATGACTTAATGCCTTGTGCGTGCGTACGACTATTTAGAACTTGGTAGGGGATTCCATAGAAGCAGCGACAGGAATAAGAACTTCACCTTTCCGCCTGCTTCGCGTTATGGAAGTGCTGGGTCAGGATCCGGACGGAGCCCACCACAGCCTCGCACAGGTCAAAGTCCCGGGCCCTGCTGATGACCTGGTCCACCACCAGGTCAAACTCCCTGCCCAGAGCCTGATGAAGGGGCTGGCACTCAGGGGGCTCTGGGACGCAGTACCACGGGAGGATTAACTGTCTGTAAGCACACTCAAACACTGGGGGGGGGGGGGGGGGGGGACACACACAGGCACATGAAGAGACATGACCACACAAACATGCATAATGCAACCAAACAAAACACACACGTATGCAAACACACACGCACACACGATTATTTAAGTACAGTCATGTGTATATTGATTTGTTTTTAATATGCACTTATTCTGTGTGCAACTTTAAAGCCAATAGTAAACTAGCCTCCGTTGCTTCTGAACTCAACGCATTTGTGTAGCAGTAGACAACTGTTGTGGTTTGCTTTCACAGCATTTAAAAGTGTTCTATAATGACTTCCACACAGCTTTCACTTCCACCTTGTAACATGAGCTCTCCAGAGCATAATGCTTTTGGCAAAGTTATGTGTGAACACTGTCATCTGTACACACACCGTTTGGTTGATAACAAAATGGAAACTGTCTGACTATATGAGCTCTATAGGACATTCGAATGCTTTCCTTCAAACTCATGTTACAGAACTCTGAAGGAAAAAGATGTCAAAGTACATTTACATTATAGTGTTAAATTCCAGCGATAAAATGCAAGTCCTACCATGCCTCAGCGACCTTTTGACGTTGGGATAATGCAGCTGAAACGAAAGGTCCTCCTGTTGATTAACTTGTGGGCTATTCCCTCCATCATAGATAGCGAAACCAAAACATGTTGCATCTGCTACGTTTCCCTAAAAAAAACAAGAAGGGAAACATGTTAAGTTCAAAAAACCATTAGGCCTTCATGTGAAAATGATAATGGTATCCGTTGTTGACATAAAGGTAATTCACCGAGGGCTTTGGCTGCATTCCAATCTTTGAACGATTTTTAAGAGTTGTCAGAACGTCCGAAATCACTTTACCCACAATAAACGATAGATAAATCAAGGGTAGCCCTAGTGCATTTGGTTAATGAACTTGGTGCATCTTGCGGCACACTGCCGCAATGTTCAACTCAATGCTTGGGTACCTCATCGAGCTAAACAGGCTCCTTTGTATTTTATAACGATACAACATTTCCTCATGGTTGACAAGGCATATTCTTGCAGCTGCAGATCATCGCAAGAGTTAATCTTTGTGTGCGAAAATATACATTACCCGATGATCGTCATCCTGGGCTGCTTCGTCTGTTTGTGTGCCGCTCTCCTGGCCCATGTTTCTCAATATCGGCGGGGTAGAGACGTAACAACACAGGACACACAACACGAACTGAGTCGCTATTTGACCGTACTCTGAAAAGTACCATAGTGAGCCCATAATCATGGCGATCCATAACCGCCATGGGTACATCTTTCTTATTTTTCACCCACGAAGAAGTTCCCGTGGTATTGCTTTTAGTTTCGACGTATAGGTTTAGTCCTATCACTTGCTCCTCTGGTTATGCACATCTTCAGTGCTGATACAATCCCGTTTTTCTTGAGGCGTGAGCTGCAGGCTACTCGGAGCAGAAGTGATGAACCAGCAGCCCCTACGTATTGGAAGCAGATGCGTGATTTGGAGTCAGGGGGTTAATGTAATGCCATCTACAGGTTAAAAAGAGTCCAACTTGTTCGAGATAGGGGTCTGGGCGTGGACTAGTGTACTAACACAAAAACAACAGGAGGATTTATTTGCCTTCGATTGGAGAATACTACGGTTTTCTCTTTCTTTTTTCTTGTTGGAGTTGCGATGCATTGTTGCAGATGTAAAAGGGGTTTATTGAAGTGTGGGCGATGCTATTTGAAGGTGATTCACGTGGTTTCGGTCTCTAATCGCCGAATCAATTCATTTGCATTTGGCCAACATACCTGACTTTCTTGCTGCCATGCGGAATTCATAGGTTTCAAACAATAGATAATACATGGACCTCTGTATCTACCACCTGAGGTCGCTGGTGGACAAAAAGAGGTCAGGTGAAAATGTTGTAAGTTACATGCCTTTATTATTAGGACAAAGTATGTATGCATACATATATATATATATATATATATATATATATATATATTAGGCTTGAATACTCATTCGAAGTTTATTCTCTTAATTTAATTCAAAACTATTCAGGAAGATATGTTTGTGACAATGTTTTTCTCACCTCGATGTCTTGGTGGCCCAACAGTGAATGAGTATACTTTCAGAAGAAAGTTGCTTATCAGTCTCCATAATAATGAATGTATGTTGGACATGCAGCACCAATCCCCAAATCAAGCACGATATCATAGGATTTTGTGTGGGTAAGATTGATCTTTCGTTTTCGAACCTCTATTATATTAACCAAGGGCCACACACATATAATTTCCTGTGCCATCAACGTTATCTTTTCCACGACCCACATTATGAGCGGATCCTATGAAGACAGAGATATATAGCCTAACGGCAAGTTTAAAGAGAGCGCTTTGATCCTTAATAAAAAATATAATGTCCAACCTTGATTCTTCTTGATATCTAAAATCATATTCACTCACCAATGCTACTTTAAACCCTTGTTAGTAGCCTTTAGTGATGGGTTACGGTGAGTGGTACATATTATACACATTGCTATATTTTATATGCACATACATATCCTTAATAGTAAATAATAAGTTGCTTTGATCAGAACACTTCCAAATTTAAAAATATTAGTCATGCCGCAGGGACCTCTATATTGTTGGGCCCTACACTTCTTCTGGCACTTCTGGTCGCCTCTTGGTTGTCTACTGTCCTCAAACTCATTCTGTGTGCCTAACACCACTGATGAACAGAACATTAATGGCACTGATCCCTGTTCCTTCTGACAAATCCTTCTTGTGCCCATTCTTGTAACCCGGTTGTTAGCCGGCAGCTCCGTGTGTGTGTGTGTGTGTGTGTGTGTGTGTGTGTGTGTGTGTGTGTGTGTGTGTGTGTGTGTGTGCAATGCATGGGTGTTGGAGTGTCTGTGTGTGTGTTTGGGGGCTCTCAGTGGTAATTGAAGGATTACCACCATGGACCCGCCTTGCTGGTTTAGGCCTACTGATATGCAAATATGAGAATTTTGTGTGCCAAAGCTGCCATGACAATCTAACAGAATTAGTAGACCATTACAATTTGAATCATTTGTGTGTAAAAATGTAGGTTTGCCAAGGCAATAATCCAGTCTGTCAGTGTTCAGTGTCAGAGAATAGTAGCTCAGGTCAGACACTTTCAGTGTCTGATTTATATTGTGCAGTCAATTCAACAGTGTAGATGGGGAATTTAATGCTGTCCACGTATGCAGACATTGACATCCCATCCATCATTTATCCAAAGCAAGTTTGTGGAACCCCGAGATAGACAATAATGGAACAAAAGTAATTTCCTTACAATCTCTATGCTCTGCCAGAAGGGCACAATACACATGAAACAATACTTTAGTACTCATGTAAGCTTGTTCCTTTAAGCATCAGTTTGGTGTTGCACTCTTGTCATTCTACAGCACGTGTACATGACAGTTAATGGAGTCAATATAGCTCTAAATAATCTAGTAGCCCCATGACCATCGTATCAAGGGACCAAATGCAGCCAGTGACAACATTGCCTGCAAGCTAGTCCTGGCAAGTTGCTCAGTACATGCCTTCTGTGTAGACATTTGGGCAAAAAGCCAATGTCGCCTCACAGCTGGTGTGAAAGCTCCAAAAATCTGTGAAGGCATTCTGGTGTATAGTCGTTGCTTTCACAAACCCAGTCCTCACCACAAACAGCATGTTAAAGCCATCACTGTAGTCACCCTCCGTTGTAGAGTCAATTTATGTCTATAGCCAAATAATCCAACCTCAAGTGTCCGTAGTAAGACCCACCGACCACCTTACTGGTACTACATGGACAGTAGTTCTACAATGGCTGTCGTTTTAGTTATAGTCATGCTTGTGCCTCTCCCAAAGCAGGCATGTCCAATTAGCAGAGAGACTCCACCAGCTCAAGGTTAAAGTGTTAGTCACACCAGTCAGAGGCAGAGAAAAGGCGTGATGATGGGAGACTAAAGTCAATTTAGAAAGAGGAAGTAATCCACCCTGGCACAGGTAATCACTGCTCCTTCCAGTAACCCATGCAGAGCCAGGACATTCAATGCAGTGAAAACCAGGACGACTTGCATCTGCCATATGCAAAAAGAACTTTGAAATATCAAATTGCAGCTCAAACCCTTCAGCTGGCTTTGGTTAAAGGCCAATCACAGCCCATGAGATTGACCCTGTGTAGCAACGATCGAGTTTCACTCAGCATGATGTGATAGCTTCCAAGTAAAGCTGTAGCCAGGGGAGGCTACATCTTGTAAATATACGACTATACATTAAATGCCCGACAAGAGAAAAAGCTGCAACGAAATAAACATGGGAATGACGTTTAAATTAGAAGGTTGTCTTTATTTTTACATTCCTTTGGTGAAGGATTAACATTCAGGTGGTCGGAAACAAACAAACGTGGCCAACAAAGTAGTGCATAATAGACTCCCCGCTACAACTAGTAAGAACATACTAGCTGGTCCCTATAAATACAGTGGTATTTCAGTTCTTTCAAATGTACAAGATATGTTACAGTCGTCACAACAGAAACCGTGGACACGAACGGCGACGACTTATAGGACTTTCTTCAGCTCGTCGTACAGAACCAGCACGAAAGCACCACCCATGCCTCGGAGAACGTTGGACCACGCCCCCTTGAAGAAGGCCTTGCCGCCCTCATCACGTGCAATCTTCGTCCAGCAGTTCATGGTGCCGGAGTACATGATGTCAGCTGAGGAAGAATGGGAAATTTGAAACAAAACATTTGATAAACATTTTCATTAATTGAACGTTTAAATGTAACCATTAAAAAAATTAAATGGCGGCTACCTCCTTTGCGGCCGGACTGCATCATCATGCGTCTACGGACGGTATCGAAGGGGTAGGACACGAAACCGGCCACGGCGGTCACTGACTGGGCGATGGCCCAGCTCACGTAGATGGGTGTGTTCTTGGGATCGGGAAGCATGCCTGCGGAAGAGAAAGTATCAAAAAGAACAGTGAACAACAATGCATCCACAATTATTGGCAGTTGGCCAACGTATACAAATTCAGGCGTAAGACGACCATGACGCTAGGGCTAGGCCTAGGGCTGGCAGCACAAGCTGAGGACTCACCCTTGGCCGTGTCATAGACACCAAAGTAGGCAGCCCTGTAGATGATGATACCCTGGACGGAGACGCTGAAGCCCTGGTACAGACCCCTGATACCGTCAGACTTGGAGATCTTCACCAGACAGTCTCCCAGGCCTTTGAACTCTCGACCGGCCCCGGCCCGGCCCACGTCAGCGGCAAGGCGTGTCCTGGCGAAGTCGAGGGGGTAGACGAAACACAGCGACGTGGCTCCGGCGGCGCCGCCCGACGCTAGGTTACCAGCAAAGTAGCGCCAGAACTGCTTGTGCTTGTCCACGCCGTCCAGGAACACGTTCTTGTACTTGTCCTTGAAGGCGAAGTTGAGGGCCTGGGTGGGGAAGTATCTGATGACGTTGGCCAGGTTACCTCTCCAGAAGGCCAGGAAGCCCTGCTCCTTGGGGATCCTCCTGACGCAGTCCATGATGCCCTTGTACTGCTGGTCAGCCGTGATCTGTTGGCTGGCATGTTGGACCTGTGGAGCAAGACGGAAGATTAATTTCTAATGCACAATACGGTTGAACTAATGAACAATACCTTTCAGGAACTGCTTCAATACTGCTGAACAAATGCACAATACTTCTGCTGAATTGTGGTTGCACAATTTAAAAAAACTTCCCAAGTGGGCGCATGACTGCTGGTAACACAACACCAGACTTTTAAAATCGTCCTAGTGCGGTCTGACACCTTAATGTCATTCCAACGAGCCGCCCTCTACGATATCCATTCAACAACTATGCCCCACCTCCCACTCGTGACTGAAGGCCCAGTGCAATGGAAAGTGTTGGCTCAGGCTCAGTTCTAGACTACCCTTGCGCGACCTTGATAACATATGTGCAACTCTGTTATTCATTCAAATGTAATAAATAACGCAGTGACTGCATGTCCTGAACTATTGGACCTTTGGTTGGCTATGTGGCATATTACGCAGGAGGTGTCACTTCATTTATCAAACAGCCGAACCATTTTTTCCTCGTTTGGATCCCAACTTATAGACATAAGCAGAAGTCCTAATCAGAGCCCGAATCTGTCAGCAATATCTGTGCAACATATGAAAGACATTCAAAACGATTCAAAACATATCAAAGCTAAACTAGACAGAGGTAAATTGCAAAGAATGGGGACAAAGTAATTTGTTTTTGCACGCACCTGGAGCAGAAGTTTCACTCTTTCGATGGGGGCAACAGCTGTTTTGGATATGGCAGCGCTAATGCCACCAGCCAAGAAGTCCTTAGCGAAAGAAATAGCTTGATCACCCATCTTCAGTTGTTTTAAGGTACCTTCCCCTTCACTCGCAGGACCGGTTGAGGTTTGCCGGTTGAGTTAAAATGACCTAGAGACAATCGGGGGAAGGGGCTTAAGAAGGCTGTTCGCGGGACATAGCGTCAACTTGGTCTCTGTGTTTCATTGGTGGTCCTGCGTTCAAGGGGGCGGGAATCAAAAGCGGCTTTAGATTTACATGTGCCCCCTCCCCTCATTCCCAAATAAGTTTGAATAATGTTCTCTACAATCCAACTAACGTACTTTTTTGATAACATTTAATTCAGGCCAATAACCTCTAGCCAGATTAATCATTCCTAACATCACGTGTAGTTTTGGGGGTTAACTCAAGGTCATGCCAAATAAAGGTCATCATGAACCAGCTGAAGAGAGGTCACTCCATCAGTTAATGACCCCATTTCCTGTTCACCCAGTGGGCAAATACGTTATGAGTCTATATGCAAAGTTGTCAACACAGCTTGTTGTAAATCACAAAAAAGTGATACAACTTGGGTATTTTCATTTTTAAAACAAGCTTTCAGGTCAATGTGTAATGTGTATGAGTTTGAAACGAGAGAAGAAAAGAACAAACAGGGATTATGTTACTTTTGGCCCTAGAGGGCAACCAGGGAGGGTGAATATTGTGTGGATGGTGGTGGGGGTGATGTCGTGCGTGTGTGTGTGTGTTCACTTCCTCCATTACCTTTGACACAGTGATAGTAAGACCCTGGCATAAAACGATCTCCATAAAAAAATATAGAAACAAAGACAATGCAGGGGATTTACATGATTTTAAATAAGTTTTAAAATGACAAATGATGAAAATAAACAGACATTCTTCAACAACAAAAATTATTGCTCAAATACAATTATTCATATTCTCTCTACCACCCAGGCAGGACTCTTTGTTTGCAGTAAAATTGATCGTTGAAACATCTTGATCAGTAAAATCTTTTTTTAACTGATAAACCGCTTTCTTTACTATGGCACATCTAGTTCTCCATAGCAAACATTTTAAAATCAGCCCCACAAAAAAACTGAATGAAAATTGAAAACTTTCAAGGAAGGCACATAATGGACATTATTCAGCTAGTAGCCATCTTTGTTCCCTCTTGATTATTGCAACTAGTTCTGAGAAAAACAAACATGGCTGCTAGGTGAATAAGCCCCATGTCCAGTTAACTGTCTCCATCATTAAACCACACTCCTATGGAAACACATTGCGGTTTTCCAAGACTTAATTTTCCTATGCAAATAACAAATACATACATGATAACAAATACATACATGATGCCAGTCCCTTGAGGACTAATATTAAAACAGCAGCATGGGCAATAATCAAACTGGAAATACTGAGGAATAAGAAGGAGAGGGTAACAATAATAACACTGTCAGATAATCCATAGGGCTGTGTTTGTCGAGGTATCTCTTTGAAGGAATAGAAGTCCAGAAATGTGAGGAGAACAGAACAAAAAAAGATACACATAGAAAAAAATCTACGGTAAGGAAATGAATATGCGACTCATCTTGCCAAGTCCTTGTCTTATCCCCGAGGTCATTGTGAGCCGCATTCATTATCTATTGCACAGAGAGTCGCACCGCCCCTCTTCACCAGCGATTCTTAAAGGAGTCCTGCGACCTGAAGTTCCTGTTCTTCAAATAGCGCTTCACCTCTTGTAGCTCGTAAGGCCCCAGGCTCTGGTCAACGCCTGGGGCCAACGTGTAACTCAGGGGGGAGACAATGTACCCGTTGCGGTAAAGGCACACCTGCTTGCACGTCTCAAAGCAAGTGTAAAGGAGGCCAAAGTAAGGGACGATCTGTAGAAGAAGGAGAAATGGAATCAAAATCAACATGCAAATGGTGTCTCTGCACTTTTGAGTGACCTGGCGTCATGACATGGACACACACACACACACACACACACACACACACACACACACACACACACACACACACACACACACACACACACACACACACACACACACACACACACACACACACACACACACACAATCATAGAAAACACTCTTTTCTCATGATGAAGAGAGGGCCTTCCACTCGCTTACACTCCACTGCCATCACCAAATGACATTTGAAGTTGAAATTTGAGACAGGGGCATACTGTTCCATGGTTTGTTCACCTAGCTCATTATATCCGTGCTGCTGAACTACGCTGAGGACATCGTGGGCCAAGACCCTGCCTCTTTTTCTGTTACGTCTGGTACATGCGTAGTACGGTAATGAAACACACTGATCGTCTTTCAAAGACAGGCATAAAGTTGATGTAGTAGTAGTGTGGCTGGCTTGCGAAACAGACACTTTTGGCATGGCAAATCCCATACTTTCTATTCCAGCCCGGCAAGATCGCTACAGGAAGAAGCCAACAAACCCAGTAACTGATGTGATTTAAGAAATAATGGTCTCTATGCTCTGGGATCACGCTAGACAATCTGTGTGTGAATGGTCCCTTGGGTCTGTAATATAGATCGTCCTCACCTTGACAGTATTAGCAGTGAAGCCACTCCAGAGGGAGAAGACGCCCTTGTTTCTGATCATCTGCCGGAAACAGTCCAGAATTCCAGTAAAGTGCACATCAGCGCCCCCTAGATGTGGAAGGTGGGAACTCTGGGCCTGAGAAAGGAACCACAGTGCATGCATGAGTTGGGCGTTTGAGATGAATCATATGCAGCAAAGGCAGGAATTAGTAAATGAACGGGGGTGAAAATCAGGCTACTACTATTATCATGCTATACAATGTCAAGTGGGGAAAAGATAATTAAATTGCTATACATCAACTTTTTCAACTGAATAACATCGTAACTTAAAGCTCCAAACCTGGATGAGAGGTAACCACTCTCAAATATATATATATTTTTTTAATTATATACACATTACTCACACAATTAGATTATATAAATAATCTGATTGGGGGAGGAACAACAGGAACCTACATTTCAAAAGGGATAAAAGCTATGCTAGCATGTTTACCAAGACCAATATTGCATGGATTTCGGAAACTTTTGTTAAACTACTTCCACCGATTTAAAAAGGAACCTGCCGAGGTTATAAAATTCTTCTTGTGGCCAACATTCACGATGCAATACCCAATTAGCAACCACCTTTTCTCTGGCTCAGGAGGATGTACCCGTCGGTCTAGAGAATGGCAGATAAGACACTTTCAGTGTGATAGAGCTAGATTGCTCTCCAAGAACCCAGTGGAACAAGTCCCACCTGTACTGCTCTACAGAATCCATCATCCAGATGGATTTGACAATCAGTGTTTTGCCGTGTGAAGCGACATGGATGAGGATGTGCGTGCGTGTGAGCAGGAGGGTGTGAAGGTGTTTGTTCGCTCTCCGCTTCAAGGCAGTTTGTTTCTGCCATTTGTTGGCTGGATAGATAGATAACATAATTTATACTCGGTGACCTTGTCGTTCAAACAAATCGTATGAAATAAATGTTTAACTTTCCTCATCCTCCTCTAATGAAATCTTCAAACAGTCAAAACAATGACATATGTAAAACCTTGTTCTAATACTAAAAAGTCAACTTGAATGAACTTGGAACCCGTTACTCTCACTGTGCCTTTCAAAGTGATAGTGACCGCGACTATGTTTAGAGAGGTTATGTACAGCGTCTGCATTCACATCACATTCTCAGCTGCTGTATGACCGCGTGGTGCCTTATTATAGACCAATGTAGTACTCTGTCCTTTGCCGAGCTATTGTTCAGCATGCATCCTTTCTTGCAGAATTCAGTCCCCTACTTGTGAAACTACATATGTTGTTTTTGGGATCCTGAACCAAATAGGGCGGAATATACTTAACTATGTATTTTAATCACAGTTACCAGTAAACTTTATTTAATCTCTCTTATCATGACAGTATGTTTATTACAGACATGACACTGGGACATTCTGAAGGGAAAACTTGCCTGACATATTTCTGACAACATCCCTCATGCTGGTTTAAACCTTGAATGACCAAAAAAAGGCAAATTGAATTGCAATGCAAAAACTGCCCCCTGGTGGACATAATTTAACTCAACAATGTCTGACATCTAAGCATTAGCGATCCACTCCTACTTTACCTGCATCTTCCTCTTGACCGTGTCAAAGGGATAGGACAGGCTCTGAGCCACTCCAGCAGCCAGACAGCCATTGATGAAGTTCTGCAGGGAGTTGAAGCGGAAGGGGGGCTCCTGCCAGAGTTTGTCCAGGTTTGCGTACACCGCGAAGCAGCCGATGGAAAAGGGAAAGGCACCTGCATAAGAGCAAAGGAGTTGGTTAGAAAGGTCATCCATGCTCATTAATAGTAACAGATTCCGAAAGGTTTTTATTCCATGACAAATCTGACTAGTTGGGCACATTTAGATGATGATTCAGTCTGTAGCCTCTACTTATTATATTCTCATGAATACGTTGATTATGTCATGTTGTGAACAACAATTTAAAAGAATCAGCAACAATAAACTCTGCTGTTTAGTTTGAAAGTGAGGATGAGCTTTTCTGAAGTTCTGCAGTATAATAGATGAATAAATACAATAATATTAGGTTTCTGTTATGTGCTGTATAGATGGACAATTTCTGAAAATATGTTGTATAGAACTTGAATGAATGGGCCTTGAATTTGTTCAGCCTCAAATATTACAAAAGGGCTGTTGATCGCTGCCATGATAACTATTCAACAACCAGTGCTCAAACGGGCAACGTCATTAAGACTAAAACCTGCCCTGCATGCATTGTAGCGTGCATTTTAATAACTTATATTTCACATCAATACTGGAGGAGATGCATTATGTACCCAGTACTGTTAGCGAGAAGCCCCTATAGAGGGCCAGAAGTCCTTCGCTCCTGTAGACGGAGCCCAGGGTGTTCAGGACTCCTGTGTACGTGGGCTCTCTGCAGTTCTGCACTATCAGTCGGGTCTCTGCCACCTCCAGAGGGTAGGTAGCCAGTGCTGCTGCAATGCCGGCGATTCCTCCAGCAAATATGGCCCTCCACTGGGAGACGTAGCCCATCTCGTCCATGTGAAGGTGGACTATCCTGGAGACAGAAGCAGCCCAGGAGGAAATCAGTAGGGAAGAGGGAAGATAATGCTCAGGCTTGTCCATGTAAAATATATATTCTCAGCCTGATAAATATTAAAACCTTGTTCAGCTTGACTGCCTGTCAAGAGATATCTTACTATTCTTAACATTTGTAGTATTCATAGGGAATATTATCCTTGACAAAGTTGTAATAACTTCATTTTGTAGGATTATTTCCTATTCTATCGTAAAAAGCAACAAAAAAATATATATTTAAAAGTAGTAAAAATAAACAGAGAAAGTAATCTCTGTGTATGAACGAAGAATCCACTATATTTTTCAACCAATCACGGCACTTCCTTCCTGGAACATTTTGTACAGCAGGTACATTTCCTCGTGTTGGTGGTTGGGACAATACCAACATGAAGGCACTGCAGCGTTACGCTCAGCCCACAACAACTTACATTGTTTTCCGATCATAAATATCGTAACGCTTGAACCTATGATTAGCTGCTCTCATGATTTAGAAACCAGTTGTTTCGCCCGGTTTCGCTCTTTAGTGACCCCGAGACGGGTGTCTGATGACGCCATAACATCGACTGAGGGAACATAGCGATTTGATTGGATAATAAGAGAGGGTGTGCCTTGGTTGAAATGGAGGATGTGTTAAACTGGGTAAAGCTTAATAGCTTGTGGTAACAATCGAATAAAGTCGATAGTAATAGGTTGTCTATGTGTCTTAACAACCTATATAAACTCTAACACATAGATACATACATTTTTAATAAAACTGGCCATGTATCCCTGTATTCATGCTTGGTTTAGCCAAAAGAAGTTGGTGTTTACGTTAGCAACAATGCTAGCCTTTGTACCCTAAACCACCGCTGATTAGGTAAGGAAACGCCACAGTCTAATCAAGAAGGTTATCTATTAATTAAATCACTTACTTTTTGTACGCTGCCAGGTGAATTGCGCTGTAAGGGAACAACCGAAGACAGGAAACGAGGTTTCCTTTCCAAAACCCTCGAAGTCCTTCGTTTTTGTAGATGAGATGAAAACTTTGCCAGAAACCTCTCTTGCAATGGAAGGTGCCAACTTGACTTTTGATTTTTATAACTTCCAAAGGAGACGTGACCGTTTTACTAAGAATACCTGCAAAACCGACACACGAAAAGCTTTGCGAACTTGTCAGTCTATCGTCCTTTCTAATTGTTGCCATTTTAAATCGGGCAGAATAGTCACCAAACGACTTTAACTATAATAAGGGAGCCATGAGAATAAGTTGTTTACCTGAACTACTAGGCCTAAAGATAGACTAGGAAAGTATCCTTCTTCCTCCTGCCAGCGGTGTTGTGTTTGTGAGTTACGTCACACTAGTCAAAGGGTTGGTTATTCACTGTAAAACCATCAGGGGGTGCTATTTCGCCTTCAACTTGTTCAGAGTGAGACAGAACGATAGATGGCGCTAGGCTCAAACTTTTTGCTTTCGAATGACTAAAAGGGAATGACACGCCACTTAGGGGGGTCGGTAATCGCTCAATAAAAAGATCAGTCTTTCATTTACAGCTGGACTTACAGTGGTACGATCACTGAAAACCTTTGTCTTTTATAATAAAAACTTTTTTTTTATTAATCACAGCATTTCCATCATTATTAATGACAGAAATTATTGTTTCCTCAAAAGCATTGAAACTGTCATTTTAATAACTACAACTGCTATAATATTACAATGATCAAAGTACTGTAGGCCTCCCTGTTAACATCGACCAAGTTATGGCCCATTGATACAATGCTAATTAAATAATTATGCCTTTAATTCACAATTAGAGTTATATTTTCATCCCTGTCGTGACTCATGTTTACCACTTTTTGTTTACATCCTGCAGAGAGAACCCCCTGATTTTTCTATCTCTCTCTCTCTCTCTCTCTCTTGAGTGGGGCTTGCGGAGTAGAAGTAATCAGTCTTCCTTTCATTCCTCTCAATGCAGTCATCTCTTAATGGAAGTAATAATGATAATGCACTGTACAGACAGGTCGTTAAGATGGCACTTTCCCAGAGAGCTAAATGTTTTCTTAACTGAAAGGTCATGGAGGTAAAGTCGTTATGACTGAAATAGATGAGGTCCGCTTCAAATCTGTTCTGGAACCAATTGTACATTAATTTAATGTGTCTGCTGTCCTGTGAGCTCACTGTGTAGAAATTAGCTCAGAGAATAGAGCCGACTTACAGAAGCACATGGATTCAGAACTGGAATCCGAAGCCTGAAGAATGTCACAGTTTAAACTAGGCTTTTCTTTGCACCCAAGAGCAATAAAAGTCTCGGGGCTTCCTTTGAAAACGCTTTGGTTAAAAAGATCTCCCTTTGATGTCACTGTCCCGACGACGCGTGTGTGTGTGTCTCTCAGTGCCAGAGATAGCAGGGCTGCCTTTTTTCAAGATAAGTAGACTGAGATGTGCGCTCAAACGCATCGTCTTATCCAGATATCTGCCCGGTCAATGTTGCCCAGTCGTCCCCTAGGAGTGCCCTACCATCCTCCACTGTCCTTCCTCTGTCTCTGTCATTAGCCCCCCAGCGCCCTCACCCCCTCCCCTTTGTATTTATACAGAGCACAGATAGAGAACTGCCCTCTTCCTCTATGTATATTTGCCCCCTGAATGAGCACTTCCTCCACAGAGGCTAGCGTGGGAGCAGCCGGCTTGTCTTCAGGGGGACCGGCACGTAGCAGCAGGTGTAGGCTGGCCAGGGCATTGTCATTCTGGGGACGTCATGCGCAAACCAACCCTTGATCTTCCTCTTTGAAGTGCTGGTGTGTGACAGGGGGCTCGATACAGTACATCCAGCCAGGGGACGGACCGTGGCAATCGGATCAACAGAGGGCGCCGGTGACTAGTGAGCACAGGCTGCACCTCCACCCACCTCCACCAACCCCCCTCCTTCTCCTTCTTCTTCTCCTCCTCCTCCTCATACAGGCTGGTGCCAGGCTCACAGACTGGTGCAATAAAATTCTCACCTCATTATCTGAGACCGCTACATCACAGCCCTGTGTTGTTGGGGGAGAGGGGGTGGAAGTGGGAGAAGTCTCGGGGGTGGGGAATGAGAGTCGGACAGGGTGGGTGAGAGTAAAGCCATTGAATTGGTGGGAGAACAGAGAGGATTCATTCATGTGGCTGCGTTGACACCTTTGAGGCCAGCGAAGCTCCAGCCACACTGCGACACTCTCAGGCCCACTTTACAGGCAGGGGAGGCCCAACAGAAGCCGCGTTTTGACCTTATTAATTGTTCCTACGATGGGCTTACTGTGAAAATGATCGTAGTGGTTGTGAGAAAGGGCCAACGTCACTTTGCACCTCATTACAAACAAAAGGGTTTCTCGGAGAGAGAATATTGAGTCATCCTGACGCAAAGTCTTTAAAACGTCTTGATGGAGGTGCAAATTGCATTTTTATTTAAGTTGTGATAAAAACAACACTTTTCTGTTTTCTGCTAGTTAAATGGTTTGATGCAGTACCACATGATATGCTTGGAAGTACTTCATGCATCCCTTGTAATCAAAGATTCGATTTTTAGCAATCAGATTTGTTCTTGCACAATGAAGTTAGCTAAAAACTATTGAATAAAATAATAATATGATGATAGGGATAGTCGTTAAACTTTGGGTTGTTTCAACTTGATGTGTTTCAATGAGGCAGATGAAGCAATGAACAATTAGGGGGCGGGGTTTAGGGAAACTAAGAGGCTAGGCTTTGGGCAGCTGGTGTGTCGTCCCCTTATCTACCCTGTGTACAGCCAATAAATCAATATCAAATCTAAGGAACAGGAAGCCAGATGGCCTTCCTCTAAACCCACAACCCTACAGGCAGAAACCTCCAGAGTCGGCCTAGCTACTGTACCTCTGGTGCTCCCAGCCAGCCCTTTGAAAGCATAGACATGCAACAAGCAGCCCATGAATGACTAAAGGGGACAAATAAGCTGTTACGACTGTGGCCAAATCATTGTTTGTGTTTCCAGCTACTTCAAAGGCCCCACTGTGTTTGATATGCAGTCGTTCCCCGTCCCCGTCCCCCAGCCGCCCCACACCTTGATCCAAGCCGCATACAGGTGAAGGGGAGGGGTTAGTCCATTGAGAAGAGAGTTGGTGGAGGGGTGGGTGGGTGGGTGGGGGGGAGAGGCCTACAGTTTCTCCTCAGCCCTGCCTCCAGGGCAGTTGACCAGCACGAGTGCTTCGGACATGTCTCTTCATTCCCTGGAGTGCAATCGCTCTGCTACACCCAACGCTAGACGTTTTATTTATCGCTACACTGATTGATTACTTAGTTGTGGTTTTTTTATGCACCTTTACCGAATACCAAGTAAATTAGGGACGTGCTCCACAAAACACGTGACACCTTGTGGCTCTCATCTTGAGGACCACAACCATAACCATTACAGTAGCTGCCCTTCCCCCCATCTAAGGGAACCACTAGGAGAGAAACCACAGCAGAGTGTCCGGTGAGGAGCGGACAGCTCCCGATAGGGTTAATGAGGTCACCTAGCTAAAGACATCCCAGCCAGACCCATTCTGATTTCTGTGTTGGCCAGAGGGGTCGGGTTAAACAGTAGTTTGATTGAATGGCTGGTTCACAGGCCGGTGTGAAATGCCAGCGCTATTGCAATCTGGGGGCCCAGAGGAGAAGGGGGGGCTCTGTCCTGGCCTTTGTGTGGCCCGTAGTCTGAGTGCGGCCCCATTGTTAGTGTCCACACAACCCCCCTCCCCCCCCCCCCACCCCAGACTCTCCCTTCTCCTCCTTTGTCTCGGGCAGCTCGACCATTTCCCTTAACACAGGTCAGGGTAGGGTCGTGACTTTGGACACAGGTCCTCCCTGTCTGTCTCCCCGTTCTGCACACTCATAAAATGCGAGCGACACACAGATGCACTGTTGTCATGCATCGGCGAGACGGCCTGCGCTGGCTGCAACAGCTGGCCGCAGGAAATATGACGGAGATGGGGGTGACGCCTCAAACGGATCACGGGTGATTCGAGTGAAGGCACGCTTCTAGACTACATTAACGTCGCCGTTCATCACTTTTATTGATACCGCACATTTGACAGGTGTTATTCATTGGTTTCTATGACAACAGTGACATGGTGGATGTATAAAGAACAATTTCGATTTCAAATTCGATTTCCAGATTCATCAGTATGGGAACCATTTATATTGTAAAGGCAATTGATGAATAAAACAATAACGTTAACATCAGCAGGATAGTTTGGGAAACAAAGTATTGTGTCTGACTCCCGGCCAAGTGGTTCTGAGTTTAGCTCCTAATGTCCGCAGCCTCCCCTGTGGGCATCCTTGAGTTGCATAACCCCTACATAACCCCTAGCTTATGCTGATAAAGATTACCTCTGTAACAAAACACAGGTGTATCTCAATAAAATGACTCAATACTCGATAGTAATAAAAAACAGTTCTTGTCTGGGATTAATTCAGTACCATGTTATCTCATCACACTAACAACAACAATAACATTAACAACAAGTTCTAAAGCTCTCTCTCTCTCTCTCTCTCTCTCTCTCTCTCTCTCTCTCTCTCTCTCTCTCTCTCTCTCTCTCTCTCTCTCTCTCTCTCTCTCTCTCATCATCACAACCTGGCCTTCATGCAGATAAGAAGAGGAACTGTAGAGCTGTGTGCACAGCGCAGGTCAACAGTGTGAGGAGGCTTGGGACAAGGTGTACAAGCGCGTTCCCTGATAAGGATCACTGGGGTTTTTTGATCTGCTACAGGGCGTCATGCTGGGAGGACGAGCCCCTCGACACGGCTGGTACAAACAAGCTGAGCCTTGAAGGCCGGCCGGGCGCTAAGGGCTAGTCAAACAAATACACAAAGGATAGTGGTGAGGCTCTGGTAATATGTAGTGGAGCCTGAGTGCCGGGCACACACACACACACACACACACACACACACACACACACACACACACACACACACACACACACACACACACACACACACACACACACACACACACACACACACACACACACACACACACACACACACATTCACAGAGATACGCAGTCACCCTCAGGCACAAACATACACATATACACACGTTGCACAAGCACACATTCATGGACCTGTCCACGAGCATCGACGCACACATGAATGCAAAAATACACAAAAACACAAACACACAAATGAAATTCTTTATTTGAACGTTGAGGTGCAGATTATATGGGCAGCCCAACTCTATTACAAACTCTTCTCTTTGACATCTGACTATCAGAATAATGTCAGTTTGAGATGTTCAAGAACACATGCTGAGCACTGTTGTATACCACATCACCTTGTAAAGGGAGTTAATTCTCCAGACTTGTTGGACCTCATCAACAAGGTTATCAATACGATCATGCCAGGGAATGTACAAAGATTGTGTATCTTAGAGGCCTTGTTGATGTGTGCAATGGTTTCCGTATGCTACCCAATCTCTATGCATAACATAGTGTGGGGAATGGGTTTCTTGATACCTGTTAGAGCGATTAAACCTTGTTGGCAGTACCACACACACAAACACACACACACACACACACACACACACACACACACACACACACACACACACACACACACACACACACACACACACACACACACACACACACACACACACACACACACACACACAAAATTCTCCTTTGAAGCATCTTGTTGAAAAGGAGAGGGGCGGGGGTTTGGGGTGGAAGGGGCTCTTGTCCCTTTAGCATTTTCAGGCATTCACCCCATGCAGAGAAGGCCAGACAGAGCCTGAGGCTGGAGTACAAGCCATGGCCTGAGCCACATATCTCTCTGTCTGACCCAGGGGAGGAAGGCGTAGCCTCCAGTGACCAGGGTGGTTCCTACTTAGTTTACCCTTACGTTTCCCCTCAGTGACAGTTAAGATTGCAGAGTGGATATTTATTATACCTTTGGTAATTCTCCATAGGCTAGTCCTGCAATCATGCATGTTTTTGGGGGAATGTTCTGTAGGTAACTACAGCATTGCTCTGACAGCTGTCTGTTGGTAGATAGTTGTCTTTTGAGATCACGATTGTTTAATGGATCTGATTTCTCTGGCAAATATCTGTTGTTGCACAAAGGTTTGGGACCATTGACAGCAGAAAATAAACATATGCCTGATTTTCTTGATAAAGTACCATGCAGTTAATTTCTACAAATACTCTCTCTTTCACACACACACACGCACACGCACACGCACACGCACGCACACACACACACACACACACACACACACACACACACACACACACACACACACACACACACACACACACACACACACACACACACTTCTCTGTTAGATTAATGACACTTTATTATATTTTTTGTGCAGGTTTGCTTGTGTATTTGTACCTGTCATCCATTTATCGAACGCTCACGTTCATGACAGAACTTGGTTCCAATGTATCTAAAGTATCTCCAGTGGTGGGGACCCACGATGCTTTCATTTACAACCCCTCCTCGAGGACATCAAAGGGTCTCCGGGAGTGAGAGTCCAGCTGGCCTGGTGGTGTGAGGTTTTCTCTCCTCTCGCTATCTCTTGCTCCAAAGGATCTTGTTTGTGTAGAGGATGTTTACTGATCCCAGGAGAGACAAACAGCGTCCTTTTCTTGTTTGTAGGCGCCCCCCCACCTCAAACAGAGGCCTGTGAGGTTTTTCGCTTCTTCTGCTGTTCGTACACGAGAAGGACAGGCCGAGAGCAGGACGTGAGAGGAGGATGTGTCATGTTGTTGTCCAATGTTTACCTTGTCCCCCTTTCTTTTCAACACTTCTACACCATTCCCCGCATGCGAACCCAGAACGGTGCAGTGTGGAATACAACTCGCTTCACTCTTTCGTTCATAATTAGGATAAGCCTCCGGCTCTTACTAATAGATGAGTCTCAGTCCATGGACGTAACAATCAGTAGTGTTGCGATTTATTTAATTTGTCGTAAAACAAACACCACTAGTTTTTTTTTTGTTGATATTCCTTATAGTATCAGGAAGAGTGACTAGATAACCATTGAACGCCTATTTTAATTATCTAAAATGTAGTGATAGCTCTGTAAATTGATTTAATACACGTTGCAACCCACAAGGGGTCACTCTTACTCACTACTACTGTTGGACCCACAAATGTTTAGATACAAATATAAGTTATTATTCCCCATTTTGAGATGTATACTTTAAGTTGGTAAACTGCTATTTAATATCTCATTATTTTTTCTCCAATATCTAACAGCTGTTACATGATAGAGAAACTGGAATCATGTGTCATTAAAGGTGTTTTAACAGATAGATTATCTAGTTCTACATGTAGACTCTACAAAAAGCCACTCACAATTATTATCAAGATGGTTTGCAAAAAGGTGGTGATAAATCACTTAATTGTCCAGATTTGCCCCATGTATTGGCACCTGCAGTTGTGGCGTTTCCTTCCACATCTATAAATCATGGTGTGTTAACAACACTGTAGTTCTATAGCACGCACACTTCCGTTGCGCCCTGCAGGGGGCACGATGCTTTTAAATTGTCACTGAGTTTAGAATGTATTAAAGTCAGAAGGGAAGCTATACTTTGACATAACGAGTGTCTTATCGAGACATTTGTAGGCCCATATATTAGTGGTGTCGTTGGTTTTCCTGAAATGTGTAATTATTGTAGATGTCTCTGCGGAAATTCACCGGGCAATCAAGAAAATAATAGTTGTGACGTCGTATCCTCATTACAATTAGGCTACATTGAATATGCAAAAAAATTATCAGTGTTCCTCATTTAAATAAGTCACGAAACGTTCCTAGTCGTCGTAGATAATAATAATAATTATATCTATGGAAGTTTGTTCATTTGAACTTGAATTCTAGAAATGTAAATGTATCTGTTATGTGATGTTGCATTGACTACGTTAATTCGTATAGATGTTTGCAAGTTAACGTGCGTTATTCTATTTGTAATAATGAAAAATCACTTATAATATTGTAACTTATATAACTCGTGGCTGTGTTCCCTCCTAGACAGAGCAGTACAACACCTGCGCGGACTTCCTGTAAGAAGCGTCAGACCTGGGTTTGTTTGTTTTTTTCCAAACTGGGAATATCGCCCAGCTCACGCCTGTCGGATGGACTACAGCAGGGGCGGTGTACCATAATAACTTTTACACCACAGAATCGGAAGCGACGTTGGCCAGAAGATCGTCGAGATCCGTCAATGTAAGTACTATTATTTAATGAAATAATGCTTTTCACGGTAAACTCTTTTTACCCTGTTCGACTTCCGGGGAAAAAAACAACCTTTACAGGTATGGTGACTGGCGAGTTTCGGTATCGGTGGGCAACTGTGAGTGTGAAAACGTAATGTTTGAACAATTCACTTGTTCCCAATGATACAGCGGTTTGTGTTTTGCTGTTTCGAAACTGCCGAGTTTACACCCAAATCCCTTTTACAGCTCAATGTGTCGTGTAACCTCGTTCCCGACGTAAGCTACTGAAGGTGAGCCATGTTCTTGGGACGACCAGCCACGAGTGAGTTGCCCCATCGCCGACGTCCCTGAATCGTACTTTTATGACCTCCTCTATCAGTGGCGTATGTCACGTCAGTGTAGCGATAAGGAACGAGCTGACTGTCACCCGCTGACAGTGGGTAGCCTACGGTGAATTATTTATGATTCTGGCGACCGCATAATTAGCCGTCAGATGCGTAAGGGGGTCATTGCTGTCTCTCTCCTCCCCCCCTTACGACAGGATTAATCAGTGAGGATGTAATGAGAAACATGATATGTTTTTAGAAATGGGATGAATTAGAAATATTAAATAGTGGAATTACAAGGTTTTCGGATAAATTCAATGACAATAACAATTGTAGCATCCTTTTGGGAAACTTATATAAATAAATTCATAATAATATAATATTTTTAATATAAGACTGTTATTATTTTATCGAACAATGATGGAAACCTAATACTTGCTGCAGATATGGAGGAAATACGTACGATAAAGTGGTTTAGTTTCTTAAGTGTATTATGACATTTGGGGCAACAGATGTATGCTTATTGTGCAGTACTATAAAGACATAGACCCACATAGCAGTAGATTAAAGCTCTAATAATAATAAAGACAGTAAGACAAAGTCATAACGGAAGTTCAAAATCAGTAAAAAAAATGATGATGAATTATGTATTGTTTATCATTATCATTCATATTAAGGGTAATATAATAAATACTGGACCAGGATACGTAGAGGGGGAATGTTGATGAACACATTTTACCTTGAATGTGTTTTCTGAGGCGCATTGACTGAATTGTTTGGTAAGTCAATGCAGCAACAGGCTGAGTAGACATGATGACAAACAGTCTCACGGCCAGTGGTGGGAAGTGAGAGTCAGCGGCTCACCTGTGTTCCTTAGGTACAGGGCACGCATGTGACTCCAACATATACCATCTGAACTTGGCTCAGAAAGCGGGGAATGCCACCTCTGGTAATCCTATGAGCCCATAGGACACTTCAAGACTTTTACCCAGAAAGCTTAGAGAGTCACATGATCGAGAGACATTTGATTTCAATATGTTTAGGAATATTGAGCAATGAGCACATTTTCCAGTCTGCTCTTGTTGTTAAAAAAAAACTAAGCCATTCCAATGTTGGAACGTTTAGACTTTCAGAGACATTGATAACAGCCTATCATTTCTTACAGTTGGCTCCCTTTCAAACAGGTTGGAACATTTTTGCACTTTGGTGCTTGGCTGCAGCCGTAGAAAATGGCAGTTTATTCCAGTTTCAAGTTCCTACCATTACCCAAAGCCACTGCAATGAATCCAGTGCATGTCATAAGTAGCAGGTAGAGGCTAGACATTTATTTAAAATGCATGTTATTAAGGTGAAGGTAGGGATTGGGCATCTTGCTGAAGGATACCTACAGGTAGACTAAAGACCTTGGGGCTTGAGCTGAGTGACCTTTTGGCTGGGAGCACCCTAGCCAGAACATTGTCCTGCCCCCTTCTTGTTTTCCCTCCTTGTGAGTGAGATGGGGAGCAACTGCTCCTGCTCCAGTACGATGACTAAAACAACCCCCTATGAGCAAGAGCTTTCATACTCTCTAATCTGTCTGTGGCGTCGATATGGTTCGGTGATCTGTGTTTTCAGTCAACAAGGGATGTCAAACGGAACCAAAGGTAATCATCTTATGATGTCGGTTCTCGCTAGGACGAACGACGTAACAGACAAACATTGTGGCCTGTGGTTGTTTCCTTGAGGGTGCCACCAATAAGGTACACATGTAATCACAAAGCCATGTCCTTTTTTTAAAGGTCATGTGAACCATTTGATCGAACTCTGAACCGCCCAATTTGTATGATGGTGTTGGAATGACGCCTAGCAGCCTGCTGCCTAGATGATGGTCATCTATCTTCTTCTCTCACCTTCACTGACTGTTGCCGTCCACAAGACTCTCGAGGTTCAGAGGAACACGTGCCTCTGATGAATACATGCGCTTCGTCATGTGTAAAAACTCCCCAGGAGATCCCAGCCAACTTCAATTAACCGGTAAACAATGTGGTTGGGTGACAACCACAGCGTGCCTATCATTCCTTGGCCTACCTGAATACCAGCCTGAGCCAACCTATGCCTACTGTCAGCTGTGAGGGCAGGGTGGGTTATTTACAATAGTCTGCCAATCTTTTCCTCTGCCTCATCGTCGAGCGACTGGGTTTAAGGTGCGTGGAGAGAGCCTCGCCTGGTTTCTCATGTTTGTCTTGCTGCTGGTTCCGTGGGCCCTATCGGTTACTGGAGTCGCTGTCACCTGAACAATGGGGTAGAATGGCCTTGAGGACAAAGTCCGAATTGATCTCACCCCGCCTCGCCTGTGCACACGCATGAGCGCCCACAAAGGCCTCTGTACGTGCAGGAACAGACGGCAGGCACCGGGGCCTCTGTCTGATTTGTCGGTCCGACCATCGGCCAATGGGAGCTATTCGTCTTCAATAGTGCAACATCAGCCGTACGATCTTAACCACTGACATACAAAAACATACAGATCTGAACTGGGAACCCACAAGGGTGGACTTAGGCGGAATGCTTCAGACCCCCGCCCCCAGCCAGCTTCGGCTCTCGCACCCTTGTGCACACCAACCTATTCTCTCTCTCTCTCTCTCTCTCTCTCTCTCTCTCTCTCTCTCTCTCTCTCTCTCTCTCTCTCTCTCTCTCTCTCTCTCTCTCTCTCTCTCTCTCTCTCTCTCTCTCTCTCTCTCTCTCTCTCTCTCTCTCTCTCTCTCTCTCTCTCTCTCTCCATCCCGCCTCACTCAGTCTCTCGCTCATACCGGAGACACAATCATTACTGTGCTGGTGCACTGGAGAGGTAGGGCTCTGGTTTCAGCCAGGCTTCAGTGGCGGGGCCTAGCTGCTGGGTGAGAGCCTGTTGTTTGTGTGGCTGGGTCGGCTCGGCGACATTAGTGTCATCCGGGCCGCGGTGAGTAGAACAGGGCTTCTCATCATTTATTTTGGGTGATATATGTTATGCTTTGCTGTTTATTGCTGCTTGTTATGCTACTTAGGAATTGTACGTTTGGTGGTTTTGGTCCTTGCCTGGTGTCGGGTTACCACTTCTGCTGTCACAACACCTAAAAGGTTGACCATTGATTCACACACACACAGTTGCTGTTGCTTCTCAAGAAATGTTAATGTCTTTCTCGTGCATCAATTTCATTTCTAACAGATGACTGTGTATAGATGGTAATGGACCAAGACTTTTCCCCAAAGAATGCAATCATAACTTGGGCTCTCCTCATGAGAGGGAATTAGGGGAGATTAAGCTGCTCACGGAGGGATCCAGACCTCTGCTGATTGGCTGCGCGGCGGTCATTAGCGGACAGGATTGCATTGCTGCTGCTGTGTTCCCATGGTCATTGCAGTGGCGTGGCGTGCCTTGTGTTCCTTCACATTCGCCCGGTTCGGCGTTAGCCTGCGTCCTCGCCGAGTTACATGCAGTCCAGCCGAGTGAATGAAACGCACACAGTGACTGATTTAGCTGAGTTGTGAATTCCCTTTGTCCCTCAGGAAACCTGCTGAGAGGAAACAGCTGTGGCTGGTTGCCGGCTCGCTGCTGCGTGGGGGATTTGTGTCATTTCCTGTGTTACTGGGGCCTTTTTCAAACGTACAGCCTTTCAGACCTCTCTTTCTCTTTTCCCCTCTCCAACCAGATGACCGTCATTGAGATCTGAAGACGGGCACCGGGCCAATCGAGGATACAGGTCTTTAAAATGGAGTTCTCTCGGGATGTACACGGGGAGAAACACTAGACGATACAGAAGAGCCCTTAGGAAACAAGACACCGGATTTCCCCGGAGAGAGGTGTGCACGTGGGAGGAGGAGGAGGAGGAGGAGGAAGAGGAGGAGGAGGAGGTAGTAGTAGAGGAGAAGGATTGCTTTTCCAGGAGAAACAAAGGAAGCACGGAGCGTGGTCAGTCTTCCAGTCACCATGACGGAGCCCAAGACCGCCGCCGGCGGGAGCCCCGCGGCGGCGCTGGCGTGGGCGCGCGTGTGCAAGGAGTGCGGCCAGCAGCACGAGGGCCAGGACAACCACCTGTACGAGTACCAGGACGAGGTGGACGACGAGCTGGTGTGCCACATCTGCCTGCAGCCGCTGCTCCGGCCCATGGACACGCCGTGCGGCCACACCTACTGCTTCTTCTGCCTCAGTAACTTCCTGAAGGAGCAGGACTTCTGCCCCGTGGACCGGCTGAGGCTGCAGCTGCACCAGTGTCGGCCCTCCAGCCTGCTGGTGCGGAACCTGCTGGACAAGTTGATGGTGCTCTGCCCCCACAACGAAGAGTGCCCCCAGCAGATGCAGCGCTGCGAGCTGATGCCCCACCTGCACAACAGGTGAGCTAGGAGCGGGGGGGAGCGCTGGCAGGGTATGTTGTATTGTTATGAGCTTTGCTTTTATAACTGAATATGAACCGGGCTAGATATTCATCCAGCCACATCTGGGTCGATACTATTTCCTAAATGGTCTGTAATCACAAATCGACTCCATCAGGCTAGGGGTCCCTCTTTTTTTTTTATATTCCCATGCATTCCCGGGGAGAATGATCTGCATGTGCTTTGGGGTATTGCTGCGCACGATGTCCTCCCGGGCATCTGCCACAGGTCTGTGTTCTTGCCTGTCTGATGAGGCCTGTATGGGCACATACACCCGATGAACACTCAGTGGTTACGCCATGAACCGTTGCTATCAGGCCAAGTCATGCTTCACTGTGAAGGGCTTCTTGTTTAAGCTACACCAGATATCGAGGACAACTTGATAATGTGAACACTATATGAATTCAATATTATGTTCTGGACCGTTTCTTGAACTAAACTATTCTATGTTTAAAATTCAATATTCTTCTGAGTATCTTGCATTGAGTACCAATAGATATCAGTTCTCCAGTAACTGGTGAGACTGCTACGTGTGTGAGATGGCAGCCCTGTATAAACAACTCGATAATATTTACAAATTTTATAATTATATTTTATAATGTTAAATAGCGTCAACACAGTTGACAATTCCTTGACAATGTAACTCAGAATAAACATTGAGTTCATAAGTTGATTTAAAAAAATAAATAGTATAAAAAATAAAAGTTGTCTGCGCAGAGAGCCCACTGTGCGACTAGCACTCAAAGGCTGGAGCGCTGGAGTGGACCCATGAACAGTGGGTACACTCCGGGGTTAAAGCAGGGGAACATCCTGGAGGGCACAGCTGCAGACAGGGATGCCACTACTCCGTCTCAGGAATGTAGCTCGTGGTATTGCTGTCTGAGTCAGCTGAGGTTCTCTCAGTTCCCCTCAAGAGCGATAATCGTGGTACAAAACAAGGCAATGGTCACTATAGAAAATAACTCGGTGTCTTGGCGTCCTGCAAACCACATTTCTTATGGACATTCCCATTACAATCCTCAGTGTTTCTTCTAAAGACCTTCTTTTTTTTTGTTGCCGCAGCCGGGTAATGGCACAAGCAAATGTCCTGTTTACCTGAACTCACTCTCAACCGTGATGGACATATCCTGCAATTTCCTTCCATGAACTCTCACGACAATGGCTATCTGCAAAGGTGCCATCATTAGGCCTTTGGCTGATAGCCGTCTGCCTCCATGTTATTGTTCCGACAATGCTGGCTGTGGAGCCTACGTTTCCTGGTAGTGGTCTTGGTGCGAGCCTCTGTGAGTGAATGTTTCGCTGGGATGGACCTCTGCCCTGCTGCGCACCTTCTAGCATAACGTTTAAACAAACAAGCAGCAAAGTCCCTGGGTTCAGGAAATAAACAGCAGTGGTTTCACAAGACTAAATCAGAGTCCACCTGCCCCCTACAACCACCGCTACCTGCCAAGACTCTGCAATGCAGTAAAACAGAACAGAGCACTTGGCTAAATTCAGTGTGTGGGGACAAGCATCTGGTTCACTTACATAGTCACATAGTCTGTGCCAGCCTTTGAAGCCCCCAAAACAGCCCCCCCCCCTTATTTATTTCAAGAGACGCACATAAACGCGTATTCACTATGACGGACCTCAAAGGAAACTGTCAGCGGGCAAGGGCTTCCATATGGGGTATATATTATACACATTTCTGTTGACTGTATCACTCATTTTTATTCATTTTCATTTTTTTTTATTCACTACTGTTCAGATGTCCTGTTTTCAAGAAGTTGAAAGAAGAGGCAGAGAGGAGGAAGAAGCCCTCCTGGAAAGAGGTCAAGGGGCGCAATGCGGAGGTGGAGGCGTGCGCGGAAAGCAAACTTCCAGCGGCTCCGTCCAGAACGTCGACTCGAGAGCACGCCGACCCCGGCTTGATCAACCCAGCCTACGAGGAGAGCGAAGAAGGTAGAGTAGTTACCCTTCAAAAAAAAATAAATCTGTTTGTGTTTCCTGTGGTGAGCTAATGGTTACTCAACGGTTAAATACAGATTGATGTTAAGCCAAAGTGGCAACATAGAAAGTGACTTCACGGTGACGGCAATCTGTGTGTTGATCTAGTATGTAACCAGTGTGTGTGCCTTCCCCTAAAAAAGGTAATGTGTCACCAGAGAGAGTCTGGGTTGTTGTTGGAGGGGATCATTGTTAACTCTAATCTCCCGTGAAAGAAGAATAGACTGATGTGATTTCAAAACTTAAGAAGATACATCTTGGATTCAGCCTAACCTCTGAAACATGTAGACGGTTAAGACAGAGGCGGTCTGGGATTTAGGGGATGAGGTCACATGATCCCTCAGGCTGCTTATCCAGGTGAACACAGACACAAAGGTGTGGCAGGATGAGGAGAAACTGACTCGCTGCTGATGTTTCCTCGGAAATGTCCTCTGTTGGTGTGTCACGCCTGTCTACCACCCCCCCCCCCCCCCCCCCCCCCCCCCCCCCCCCCCACTGCGGGCCTGTGGCGTTGTGGGCGGAGAGTTCCAGGAAGGTGGCGGGGAATGGTTATCCCCATAGTTACGACCCATGCAAACTTTGTCGTACTTTTATCGTGCCGTCGTTGTGAAGGAGCGTTGTGGTGAGAGATGTTGTGTATTTATTGCGCCACACACCGTGGTGTTGTGGAGTGAGCGTGTGTGAAGCATCACCCTCTCTCAGACGTGAACATCAAAATCAAACTGCTGCCCAGACAGAGACACACACACACACACACACACACACACACACAGACACACTTCGCCACCGGTGTCCCTATGTCGTGACTTTGAAGAGTATACTAAAAGGCAAATACCTCTCGAACAGAGCGCTAGTACAAGTGGAGCGTTTACAAAGACTGGGGGAGACTGGCAAAACATAGGATTTGACTCCAGTTTTCCCTTAACCAAGGTCTTGCCGTCAAAGTAATAAAATGGCATAGAAACTACAAATAATTTGTAAATTAAATGATTTTGGGTTCACTGACCGTTTTAAGGGAAGCGGTGATTCTCAAGTAATCAAGAAGTCCAGGAATCCAGTACAAAAACACGAGCATTGTATTAATTCTCCCATTGGACGACACAAAAGGAGAAGACCCCTCCGCCTCACAGCACTAAACCATGCATCCCCCCGTTGGATCCCCTGCTAGACCGCATGTTGTTGTGTGTTCCCCCCCCGCCCAGACACGGGCGCCCTGAGGTCCAGCCTGGTGGCGGAGGCCAACACGGTGGAGCTGTTCCGGGACGAGCCCGAGGACGACCTGGGCCTGCGCATCGTGGGAGGGAAGGACACCCCGCTGGGGAACATCGTCATCCAGGAGATCGTCCGCGACTCCCTGGCGGCGCGTGACGGGCGGCTGGCCCCTGGGGACCACATCCTGGAGGTGAGGGGGTCACTCGCTCACTCCCTCACTCACTCACTCACTCATTCTCACTCGCTCATTCTCACTCTAGATGAGGACTGTAATGGACATTTACATCAGGCATGATTTTCTCGAGGCATAAGACAATGTCGGCTCTGTTATTATCTATAGTAGTAACCATTTCACGGTTTGTGTCGCGCTTACTTGCCTTTGGGGGTGGGGGGGGGGGACTGAGACAGCCTGGGGTGATGGCTATACCACAAGGTACATCATGGGATGGCCGAAGGGGCTCGTGGCAGCCCTATCTGCAGCTGTGCCCTGAAGGACGTTTCCCTGCGTTAACACTGGAGTGTGCCCGCTGTTCAGGGCTCACCTCAGCACTTCAGTGCTTTTATACGATTGGCGTGTTGGGAACTTTTTTTTTTCTAAAATGTTATGATAAACTCAGTTTATTACTGGGTTTATTCTGAGGTACGTTGACAATGCAGTACAAATAATTCCCAGCACAGTATGGTGAGTGTATCAGACCTGGGAAAAAGAGGTTGCATTCCTCCTGGAATGTTTTGACTGGAAAATGGAGGGGAAAATGGAGGCTTGTTTGCATAGCGAAACAAGGTCAAACCATTTTTTTTTCACCTTCACACAAAGGCAGCCTTACTGTTTATGCCTATGCAACGAAATTCCCATGATCTGTGAAGATGTGTTAAGTAAACATGGAGCTTGTATGCAGAGACGGAAAGCAGACATTCAAGATAAGCAAGTTTGCGGCGATGGGTGGGACCAAGTCCTTAGGGAGAATCCATGCTACTTGTAGCTAACTTAACTGACATTTTATGAAAGTTGTTGATTTTGTTAGTGATTAACTCAGTGGCAGTCTTTTCAAAAGGGGCAAGGTTCGTTGCCACAGTTTCTTGAAAAATAGAATCTGACCTTGTCTGACCCTCATATTGATTCTAATCTACCAATAGCTCTGGGCTGACAATAGGTTGTGTTTTAGCTAATATTGAGCTTTTGTAGGGGATGGTATGTAAACCCAGAATGTTCTGGTCTACAGTAATGGTTAGGGCTTATGTTCCTGTACTGGGCTAGCCTGGATCAGGCAACAGTACTATACGTTAGCGCAATGGCACCCAAAGAATGTCCCCAAAAGGCACTGAAATTAGAGGCTGAAGAAAGAGAGTGTCTTTGGAAATCTTAGTGCAACAACTGCGGCAACTCAAGAGTTGGCTTTTTTTGTAAAATTCAGAATTACCGCTTTAAGTGTGCAGTGGTGGTTGAATGTAGGACAGATGTGAATGGTACCAGCTTATAGTCCTTCTATGAGCAGCTTCTGGGTCAATTTTAAACTAATTTGGTAAAAAAAATACGCATTGCTATGCAAATATTTCTGTTCTCTAAATAGTTATGATACAATAAAATGAAGTTATATTATTATACATAAATAATATTAGCTTAATTCCATGTAAACACTCTAGTCTTTCAGACAAGTGCCATGTTGTTTCCAGTAGAGTCTCTCTTTCGTTCCCTCTCCTTTTCTTTCCCCCTCTGCTCTTTCTCTCCCTCTCATTCTCCTTTCTCATGCTTCCCCACCCCCCAGCCCCCTCCCCTCATCTCTCCTTGGCTTTCGGCCTCTCAGTTGTCCTGGAATGTTGTGCGTCTGTAAATCGACCTAGGCTGTCGTCTTGCTCTGAGCTCTGAGCTCAATCCCTGGCTCTGAACGCCCTCCAAAGCACTGCTCATCCTCCCGGCCAGCCAATCCCAAACCAGGGAACGAGAGCCAAATAAGACACCGGGCCTTTGCTGCCGCAGGATATGAAATGTATACATATTATGACTTTCTGTTGTCGAGAACCGGTGGTGAAACCTTAAGTAGGAGTGGGGGAAGATTCCGCCCCCGAATAGGTTGAAACTCGATCACAGACGCTTGAATCAATGCATTGATTTTGGCAGCAGCGATGCAAAACATGTTCTGTGTTGCAGATCATGTTGTGGCTGGCTTTGAGAAACGCAAATAAATTGAAACAACCCTGCCAAACCCAAGGGTGAGGGGGGGTTTCTAATAAACATGAAAGCATAAAACCAAAGGCACTATGTACAATCTGATTCATACAGGGGATAGTACATGAAAAGTATTATATAAGAGGATGGAATCTCAGATAATCCATATCAGGTGTTGTTGGAACACTATATGCAGACGGGCCGAGAGCAGGCCCCGAACCGCGCCGTGAACACGCAGGAACATGGCTCGCGAGACCCCCACCAGCAGGGGACGGCCCCGGTGAAGGTGCTGTTCTGACCGGCCGCGCGGTGTCCTGTTCCCCAGGTGAACGACAGCAGCCTGGCCGCCGTGCCGCACTCCAGGGCCATCGCCGTCCTGCGGCAGCCCTGCTCCGTGCTGCGGCTCACCGTCCTGCAGGAGAAGGGCTTCAAGCCCCGCGCAGAGCCCCACCCCACCACCGCCGTCGGCCCCGTCGCCACCACGGGCCCCCAGGGGTCTCCCGGCAACGCCGCCTCGGCGCCCCACCACGGCGCGGTCGTCCAGGTGATGCTGGTCAAGCGGGACCGCGGCGAGCCCCTCGGGATCAAGCTCATCCGCAAGTCGGAGGAGAGCGGGGTCTTCATCCTGGACCTGTTGGTGGGGGGGCTGGCCGCCAAGGACGGCAAGCTGAGGAACAACGACAAGGTGCTGGCCATCAACGGCCAGGACCTGAGGCACGGCACGCCCGAGACCGCGGCCCAGATCATCCAGGTAGGGGAGCCGCTCCTCGTTTACGTTGGTTAAACCATGATTCCCTTGGTTTATTTTTATTTTTTTATGCATTCAATGTTTTATAGAAATTGCAGAACAGCTGAATACATATTTGTACATTATTTTTAATTTTCAACAATTTGCGTGTTTTTTTTTTAAGGCGAATTTTCACAATTCTCTATTACAAAAGTGTTTTTTCGGGGAGAAATGCTGGAGGATTGCAGCATGTCTCAAACTCAAAAATAATCGTTTGATTAATCATGATTTCAATATTGACTGAAATAATCGTGCTAATGATCCTTTCCATAATCGAGCAGCCCTAGTTTGCAAACCACTTTAAAAAGTTTAACTGCTATAATTACGTGACATAATTGTGTACTTTCCTCACCAGCCAGAGCTAGTGTGGTTTAGAGAAAACATATCCTCAGACATCGTTTCCACAGTGTGACACAGTGCGCGTACATAAAGGGACGTGGGTGAATGGCATCCATTCCACCGTCTGTGTGTGTGTGTGTGTGTGTGTGTGTGTGTGTGTGTGTGTGTGTGTGTGTGTGTGTGTGTGTGTGTGTGTGTGTGTGTGTGTGTGTGTGTGTGTGTGTGTGTGTGTGTGTGTGTGTGTGTGTGTGTGTGTGTGTTGTGCGGTGTGCCGGGTGTGTCTCCAGGCCAGCGAGGTGCGGGTGAACTTTGTGGTGATGAGGTCCACCGAGGCCCTAGAGGAGGCGGACGGTGGAGAGGGGAGGTCTGGACGGGGGTCCCGCAGAGCGCCGGAACAGCAGTACTTCAGGCGCCACTCCACCTTCCTGAAGGTAAGCGCGGTCACCGGCAGAGCGCGGCCGTGCAGTTCACTCGGCTCCGCGCCGCTGTGGCTCCTCTTTGCCGACTGGAGGGGAACGGGAGTATGATTTTTAGAGGCTTCAAATTATCTGGTCTCAGGTAGCAGTCTACCTGTAGGCATCACAGAGTGAGAATCCTTTACCCCTACCGACGCATTAATCAACTATCTACCGAATGAGTTCGATGAATGTGTCTGGTCAATAAATACAACCGACATGTGCAAGCACTTTTGACCTTTGTACCTGAGCCTCATATCGCCTAAAAAATAATTTGTTTGGTTCCGGTTTCCGACCGACCCCTGTCAATTTATGTGCGACCCAAATTATTTTATGATCATGGAAGAAAAAAAAAAAGAAAAAATTATGCAAACTATAATTACGTTTTTGTACAGCACCTCTTCATTCTGTACAAGGATGAGCACATTCTCTCGTTTTTAAATGAAAACAACCTACCTATCATTCGCTGCCGCTGGAAAAAAAATAATAAAAAAATAAATAAATTCCCTACCTACCCATGACCTCAACTGACAACCAACAGGAACCAAACTCTCTTTTTTTAGGCCTATCCAGTCACGGTCCTGTATATTAGACCAGTGATCCGTCCCTGTTGTGCTTACAGTATGCCCTATCAGTAGCCGGGCTAGCACCCCCTGCAGTCGGAGGTGAAAAGCTCTCGAGTGTGGACGCCTGCTTCACTTAACAAAGATAAAAGGCCCCTTTCTTCATGGCGGGACCCCCCCCCCGTCCCGATCAAAAGGCCAGGGGTGGTGCGGCTCTCTGCTACACGGTCTCCAGCGTGTTGTTGTTGTGGGGTTGTTTTCCCTCTGGGTCATTTCTTTGGGTGGCAAGAGGATCAAAGCTGGCGACCGTTGGCTTTAGCCTGCCGGGAAGCTCCTTTGAGTCTCGCTGTGGTGGGGCTGGTTCCCTGCTGGGGGGAGGAAGAAAGCTCTCCCCCCCCTCCCCTCCTCTGCTTCCCCACCAACAGCACCTTCGCCCCTCCCCCCACTTCCTCACCAACATCACCGTCACCCCCTAACCCCCTCCCCCTCCCCCGAGCGCGACACCCCTCCCTCTGTCCCAACCCCCCCCACCCCCCCTACACCCGTCCCCTGTTCTCCCCCAAGCGTGTACCCCCCCCCCCCCCCCCCCCCCAGCTGTCAGGTCCCACACGTCCCCTGGACTACGAGGGGGCCCGGCGTGGGGCCTCGCACACTCTGGGCCCCGCCCGCTTTATTCCTGCGTGGCTCCGCATCTGTTTGCACAAGCGACTCGACAGAAAAGGATCCATTAAGCCAGAAGAGTCTCCCGGAGACGGGTGTAAGATAATGGGCTGCAAATGTTCACACATCCCCACACCCCACACCTCTCCCCCCGCCCCCCCCCCCCCCCCCCCCCCCCCCCCCAAGCCCTTAAATGAATATCATCCTATTCAAGGACGGCGCTGTCTGAAAAAAGTTCTAATCTCACATTAGCTTAATCGTTTGTGGTCGGAGTTGTTAGGGCTTCGATGCGGTGTTTGAGAAGGCGGTCGTACGAGCGCTGATGGTTTGTTTCCTTGGCCGAATACCTTGTTGTTCCCACCGTGCTGTCGTTCTGGTCCTGGTTCGTGTTGTTAAACTGGGACGTGGCAGCGGGCAGGGCTGTGGTTCCAGATGCATTGTTTGTTGTGTTCAGAACCGCATGAAAGGAACCACAAAGGGACAAACAGGAATCCAAATAGTCTCTTCGCTTGGTTCCACAGGGACTTATACCGCAGCAAAACAAAACAACGGTTTTAATCACATGCTCTCTGCGTACTCATCCAAACGTATTGCATTAGTTTGCTGCCTTATTTCCTGGTGCTTGTTTCAGGCAGCCAGCAGCGTATGCCGTGTATGCATTTCAACTTTTCTACAAACTCTTGCCTTCATGCGTCACCGGTGCGCCTGCAAGCATCATCAAGCATGAAAGGCTAACAGCCGCACTGAGTGAGCCTGCCCCTAGTGGCTAGCCAACTGAGGAGTCCGGTCTCTGTCCATCCTGTCGCCCCAGGACCCTCCCAGTGGCTTCTCCAGCCAGGAGAAGACGGTGAGCCTGAAGAAGGAGCCCCGGCTGTCTCTGGGCATCACCATCGCCGGGGGGCGGGACTGCCGCTGCCGCCTGCCCCTCTACATCACCAGCGTCCAGCCGGTGGGCTGCCTGCACCGGGACGGCACCATCAAGACCGGTACGCCCTCCCAGGGCCCTGTCCCTTTCCCTCTGCCTCTCTCTGTCCTCCAGTTTGAGTTTCTCCGTCTCTTCTCTTTTCGATCTCTCTGTTGCTCTCTCTGTCTTTCAATTTGAATCCGTCTCTCTTTTTTTTCCTCTCTCTTTGTCTCTTGCCTTTGCATCTGTCTTTCTGCCTCTGTCTTCTATTCTCTCTCTCTCTCTCTCTCTCTCTCTCTCTCTCTCTCTCTCTCTCTCTCTCTCTCTCTCTCTCTCTCTCTCTCTCTCTCTCTCTCTCTCTCTCTCTCTCTCTCTCTCTCTCTCTCTCTCTCTCTCTCTCTCTCTCTCTCTCTTCCCCCCCCCCCCCTCATGCGCTGCACACCGGTCTTACCGACGTGTCTCCAGGGGACATCCTGCTGAGCATCAACAGCGTGGACCTGACCCAGCTGAGCTACGCCGAGGCGGTGTCGGTGCTGAAGGCCCAGGCGGCCCAGGGCCAGGTGGTGCTGCGGGCGCTGCAGACCACCGCCGAGGAGGCCGACGCGGAGGGCGGCGACGGCGGCAGCAGCGACGAGGCGGAGGCGCACGAGAGCGCCCACGACGACGACCTCAACTGGACCCCTCCCTGGACCAGCTGGCTGGGTCTGCCCAGGTACGGTGGGATCGCGCCGCCCCCCCCCCCTCTAGCCTCACACCCCACCTCTAGGCCTCGACCCCCCCCCCCCCACACACCCATAAGTGAATGAATATGTCTAGAAACAACATGCAGTTCTCGCACGTTTTTTAGATATGCTCAATTTTATTGAGCTGTAAATAACCTGTTTGTTGGATTAAATGTTGTTGTTTTTGATTATCTGCAGAGTTGTTCTATCGACTATATCTCATCGTCCATTATTCTCAGTTTCCCCTGTGCCCATTTGAATATAAAAGACGTATATATGAAACGTAGGGATCTCCTTCCCTTCGCCCTCCAGTAACATGCACTGGTGCCGCGACATCGTCCTCCTGAAGACCAACAACGACAGCTGGGGCTTCAGCATCGTGGGCGGCTACGAGGAGAGCCGTGGCCAGCAGCCCTTCTTCATCAAGACCATCGTGCCCGGCACGCCCGCTCACTTCGACGGACGCCTCAAGTAGGTTCATCATCGCTACGGGCGTCATGCTGCTCAGGAGTTGTGTGATTATGGATCGACACTAAAACTGTTTGATGGTGCCGCGACGGTCACACTGCGGTGCCATTGGACGGTTGGCAACGGATTGCCCATAAAACACGGAAGTGAATCGTCCGTGGCCAGATTGATCTGTAGATCTTCGGCCGCCCTTTGTCAGAAGCAGCTTGCAAGAAGATTTGTCACGGCAATTACCTATCATGCCACGACTGAAAGCCCCTTTTGTTGTTTTGTATTTATCAGTCGTCTGAGAAACAGTATCAAACTCTTTCTGCCAAGAGTGTTAATGGGGGAGTTGTTTGTGGTGAATGTTATTAATCCGTCACAGAGCTCTGTCGCCACATGAGGTATTCGTTCATGACTGTTTAAATGACAGGCTTCCTAGGTCTCTTCCTCGGTTGCTAATTCCAGTCATTTGCTGAGCAGCCAACATGAGTGATGCGTCGAGAAAAGTGCTTCACTGTGGGAAAATGGCGATTGAATGCGTTCCCGGGAAATAACGCAGCCATCGTTTTGTGGACCCCAACGACCGTGTTATATCACGGTTTAGCTGTACTTCGGTCTTACTGTCACGGTTTTATAACAAATGACGAATACATGCATGTATTCGTGGTATTTTTGGTAGACGTAGATGTAGGTAACGCTAAGGACCAGGGATACGGCACTTCATCACCATGATAATACTTTGAATTGTACCTATTTTATGCATGTTGTTGTGTCAGAATATCGACTATTCATGAGGATAAATTGACAACCTATTTTGGTCCGAGCTCCTGTACAGTTAAGTCCTCTGGGCCTTGGAAAACATCCATAATGTCTGCTGGTCTGTGGTTCCTCCCCAGATGTGGCGATGAGATCGTAGCGGTGAACGGAGCGACCACGGTTGGCATGAACAACTCCTCTCTGATCCCCATGCTGAAGCTTCAGAAGAACAAAGTCACACTCACCGTGGTGTCCTGGCCAGGGAGCCTCGCCTAATCAACACACACCTAGGCACTATCCCTTTCTTTGTGTCTGTCTCTCTATCTATTTCTCTCTGTCTCCCTCTCTCTCTGTTCCTCTGTCTCCCTCTCTCTGTGTCTGTCTCCCTCTCTCTGTGTCTGTCTCTATCTCTGTGTCTCTGACGCCCTCTCTCTCTCTATCTATATCTCCCTCCCTCTCCGTCTTTTTCTATAGCTCTGTCTCTGTCTGTCTGTTTCAGTCTGTAATCTCTGGCATGGATCGTATGTCAGTATAAACTCATCACAGAGTGGGGGTGTTTTTAAGGTCTATCCGGAAATAATTGGGATAATCTGAGTAGAGTATTGGCACAATTGGGGTTAATCATTTTAGATTAATGACGACAATCAGTGGACAAGCGTTTAACTGTGTACTGGATATAATATTTTATTTTTTATTACATTTTATCATGTCTTTATGTACATTTTACTTCACTTTGAAGCACCGGTACAGGTAATTCAGTCAGCTGTAGAATCCAAAAAAAGGAGTGCAGCATTTATGTAATCATAATAATGTGATCGATGCAGCGTACTTTGTGGCGTGAGAACAAATGGACTGTTGGCCATGCCCACAGATGTCCATTTCTCGTCATATTAAGTACATTATCATCACTCGTGTTGTTTTATGACATGCATTTTTAAAGTATCCTTCAAAGCTGCTACAGTTCTTTAAGTGTGGATGTGTATAGAAGATCAAAGACAAAGGTCAAGTATAGGTTAACATGGGCTCTCGCTGTAATAGACTAGGCCACTTCAGGTATGTCGCTCAACAACCTAGGGTCACAGAAGTCAACCAGGACCTACTAGCAGCCTGCAGGCCAAGCCTGGACAGACTGAACGACATTTTGCCCAAGAATACAGCGGCTGATGATATTTAGCTGAAGCTAGGAGTATAAATCCCATAATGAACAATATTTGTGATCGGACGAATTATGCAGAATGTTGAGAGAGCGAAAGATGTGCGCAATTGATTGCAATCAATCAATGACAAAGTGCACTGTAGCATGCTAAATCTTGCTGAATGTATCATACAACGTGGGTGTGTGGTACACATTAAGGGAGAAATCAAGACGTGCACTTGCCTTTATTATAACCTTATCCGAAGGTTTTTTTTGCATTTACCACGTAGTTATTTTTACGTGACGTTCATCACACTTATATTGTGTATGGTTTCAATATGAATAGGATGTGCTTATTATATTCATCCTTTATATTTCTGTTGGAACCGTACCTCAGCTGAGATGCTAATCACCAAGTGGCCTTTCCGATGTCCTGGAGATGATTTGAAATAATTCATGTTTTGGACCACTTCTATCATCACTTTCAATAAACTCGAGGAATTGTAATGTTTTGTTCTGTTATTTTTTCGGCTTAATGTGTTACTGGGACTCAAAACACTCCACACCCGATAGTATACAATGATAACCCTGTTTAAGTTACTTGAACCAATTTATAATTTTTCTGAAAGCTCTGTAGCTGTCTTGTTTTAACCCTAGAGTCTGAACAATTATACCCTAGGGAGGTTAAATGTACATTAGTCCATCCACAGTGTATTGGCAATGGTGTTGGGACTCGCAGCTGAAATGTGCAGTTTGATCCACAAATGTCCTCAGCCTACCTGTATGCATCCTTGAGCAAGATGCCTAATCTTACCTGCTCCTTACTGACATTTAGCTCAATTCACAGGAGTCCCTTTGGATAAGGTCTGCTAGATAACTATGGAGCATGGTGTAATGGACGTCTATTGAGATGTCCATTACACCATGTTTTGACCAATCCAGTTGAGGACAATACTCATGGCCTAGGATAATAGTGTGAAACTAGGAGCCATCTATTTTTTTTATCTATAGGAATATCATATTGGAAGAGTGCTTATTGCTTGTTCCATACCTGCCTGGACTGCTCACCACAAACATGCCCCCTAGTGGATAGGGGTTATTTATTCAAAAGGTCCTTTTTCTATGGCTCTTTACGCATACAGTGGAATAGTATTTAGACATTCGAGGGCTATTGTTCACAATGAAGCAAGAGCAACAAGCTAGCAATGAGGGAAAAGTCCAAATTAACAATTTATTCACTCACTCCACTGGAAGTAAGTTCAAATGACACATTAACAAGAAATGTAACTGGACAAAACTTGGAGACACTTTGGAAGTCTCCTTTGTACAAGTGAGGAGATTTACACCTGTTATTCCTCAGCTATTCCAGAGGCACTCTTATGCAATACACTGCAGCGAGATTTAGGTAAGAAAAATGTTAGTGTCAAACAGAATTAACGCAACAAAGGAAAGATGTCAATGTCCTTTCGAAAGGACAGCAGAGAAAACCACAAAACAAATTCAATTAAAAAATATCAATTGTTTTCCAACAGCATAAGAATTTCAGCCACATTTGCTTAATATTTGACATGAATGTGTTGTCTACTTCCTTGGCAAAAAAAACAACAATGTTAATAACATGCATTCGTAGCATCATTTAGGGATCGACGTTATCATACTCTAAAATCCTGACATTAATATGCAAAGTGCAATTGTCAATCCTAACTCCTACACATAGGTGTGTCAGTCAACTATATGGCTTACTGGGTAAACAGGTCCATGTGAACTGGAAAAGAACATCCACATCTTCCAAAAACAAAAACCATGGTACAGCAATATATTGGCAAGGATGCGCCCCCACTAAAATATCTAAGTAACTTTATGTAAACAAATGTACACCTTAATCCTGACATTGCATTTACAAGGAAGGTAATCCCCCATCATGTAACACAGTTAATCCTAACAGAAAACACAGGGTATTGACATACAGTGTTAGGAAACAACCGCCCTCCAGCTTTGCGTCTGCAAGCCACAGCAGTCGGTGCAGGAGAAAACTCAAAATAATACATAACACGCCTTCCACATTGTAAAAAACAAACAAAAAAAGGATATCAATACGTAAGGCAAGGATGCTTCAGAAGGTTGGAGGCGTTACATTTAAAAGTAATTCACCGATACATAAGGTGGGGGTAAGGTTACCAGTTCTTTGGGGTTAATGCACTTCTCTAGCGATTCGACTTTCTGTTATTTGTCACGTAACAAACAAAATGGGGAGCACAACCAGGGAACACATTTTTTTTTCTTTTAAGTCGGTAGATGTGCAAAATCTGCTCTAAAGCAAAGTGACAGTGTTGTATGTACAAGGTACTGGGAGATGGTCAGGTCCAAGGCGCGGCTCCAGTGTGGATCACCTCTCTTTTTTCCGACATAGTGTGTAACGTGTGTATATACAAGGCACTAAGGAGCGGGTTTGAGGACCACACGTCCCGTCGTCGAGTGGCCTCCTCAGTCCGGCCGAAATATAGGATATTTGGGCAAGAACTCCACAAGAATCACCTATAGACAGGGGAGAGGGAGGGGGAGGGGCATTTTACTTTACGCGTTAAGATAATCAATGAAGATGAATTAAGGTCATCGCAAATACAAAGTGATAGCATAAGAAGGGGGGCTTACGTATTCCATCATGTTACTTCCTTCACATTTCCTTCGGGTGAATTTCCAGTGCAGCCCGAGCTTAGGAGAGAAGATAGCACAGGGACATAGAGTCAACCCGACAAACAAACACTCTCAGACACACAAAGACACCGATAAACAAAGAGAAATCTGTCCAGAATCTCCACTTTCGCTGGGGGAGGAGGGCTGTCTGGTCTCACTGAGGTCAAACTGTGGCCAGACACCCTGAAGAGTTGCCTTTATGCCTTTGTACGGCTACTAGCGGTAATTAGTTGCTGCGAGACCAAACAAAATTAACGCAGCATTTTGCTGCTGACCTCACAGTCTACCCTGGTCAACCCTGAGCTGCCGATCAGCCGATCTGACTCAGAGGAGCTCGGGGGTCAATAGGAGTGGTGCTTTCTGCCCCGATCCATCAAAAACCGGTTACTCCTGCTGACACATTTACCTCATGTACTTTCTCAGACAGGAACTGATTGGTTTTTTTGTACCTACCTTGTGGTATAACCTATTATTTTCCCACTCCAACAACTTCTGAATTGACTTTCTTGTCTGTTTGGGTGAGAACAAAAAAACATTAACAGATTAAAGGAGGGAGCTTGGCCATTACTCAAACGCACACATACTTAACCAGTTAGCAGTAACCCAAACCCACCAACATGTAGGATTTATGGACGCCCACTTTACCAGCTTGTAATTTCCACTTTGTTGCCCGTAAATGTGTGTAGCATCCACACCTTTTAAATGACCTCGCTGGGCCAGGTCATTAATAATGCATAATGCACTCAACGTATAATTTCTGCACAGGGCCACTAATTGAACGGGAGTCTGTGATTGCCCTGCGCGCCTGCCTCCTGTATGGCTGGATTGCTGCAACAGCCCCTAGAGTAATTAGTGCTGATTTAAGGGAGAGAGTCGGTAGGATTGCGCAGCGCGCGCCACAGAAGTGTGTGGTGTTTGTGTGCGTGTGAGTGTGGAGGGGGAGGCTCACCCTCTTGTTGAGGCAGATGACGGGCCACAGACTGCAGCCTACTGTACAGCAGCAGCAAAGGCAGCCGCACAGCAGCCACTTGACGTTGACCGGCAGGTTCTTCTTCAGGCAGGCGTTCACCCTGCTGATGCTGGTTTTGAACTCCTCCGGTGCCACCTACCAGGAACACCAGAACAAGGGGTTTTCATCGGGGGGGGGGGGGGGGGGGGGGGGGGAAACGAAGAAGAGAGTGCAAACCGCTGTAGACAAACTTCATTTAATGAAGAATCCTAAAAGGCGTCGCCACGTGCAATTCATAGCAGAACCAGATGGAAGCATGAGAGAGGGGGCACTCAAATCACTGCTACGGCGGCACTGATTTATAACAGCTTCCTGATTGACGACAAACAGAAACCTGCCCTGGATCAAAGAGTCGCAGAGAAACCAACAGTTCCATGCAGTGAGATGCTGGCCAGAGATGAGATGACATCTATGAAGCGAACGTATGCGACTCTCCAAACCGAGCGCTAGACCACTGAAGGCAAGAGGAGACTCAAAGGGGAGATAAGCTCACTGCCTGTGGCCGCAGCAGCCAAACAACATGAATAGATGCTCATTCCTTGCCCAGTCTGTACGCCATAAAACGGGGGTCGTAAGCTTTTATGACAGGATGCAAAGGTCTCTTTACAAACAGCCACAGACCTCGGAATAAAGACCAGCAGGGCCTGATCTGCACCCTTCAATCATCATAATTGTGACCTCGTCCATCACATGTCATCCTGGGTCACAATACCGAGCGCTCTGTTTATTGCCCACCACTTCCCTCGGCCTGCGCAAGCCCCTGCAGCCTTTTTGTGTCCCAGCGTCCAGCCCAGGAAGCCTCCCTTTCTAGTGTGTCGCACACTCTTTATTCAATTCGTTTATCACCTGGAACTGTACCTTTCTAAACACTGGGGTCGTACCCTGCCCAGCTGAGCCGGGCTTACTCATTTACAGAGCTACATTCAGGACACTTGTGGTGCGCGGCTTCAAACACCTCGCCATTACACCCAGGCCGTCCCTGAAAAGAGGACTTTAGGAAGGTTGGCTTTATCCAAAGGCAACCGAAAGAACAATAGTAATGTGGGGGTTTAACTGCCCTTTTTTCCCCCCAATTCCCATGGAATTGGAAGAAAGTCCAGCCAATGAGAGACTGAAGGAGGAATGAATGTGACTGTACCTTTCCTGTGAGAACGGCAGGAAATTCTGAATCAAATCTGTTGCTTAATCCAAACCTGTAAATCAGAGAACATTGAAAATGAATATTAACTTTAACAACTTACATCTTAAACTTAGAAAATACGAAAATTAAATAGAGGGATGCAATCAGAAAACATAATTAAAAAGGTTTGTGATCGATTCTACAATCTCTTTGGGAAAACAACGTTGTGAACAAGAGTTTGTAAGTTTTAAGTAAATGTGTCTACTATTTGGTATACTCATTACAATAATTACATTATTATACATTCTTATTTATTAATATAGATCTAAAGACTGGATCAAAATCTGGTCTGAATAGTCTCAAGAAAGTATGCACCAATTTTAACGGGGCCGGAATTCAAATATTTATAAACTGACAAAAGCAGCAAGAAATAGCAAAGGATTATAGTAATTCGTTCAGAAGTTAGTTTAGTTATTTTATTGATTTAGTAGCCTACTACAGCGTCTGTCAAAGGTTCAAGGACTGATATCCCCCTCGCACAAAATACCATAAATTATAATAACCAGACTGTGTGCGCGTGTGTGTGTCAAGTTGATTAAATACAGTAGATCTTGCAGACCAATCATCTTACCAATGAAAACAAAGACATTGTGATGTTAGCACCAAGAAGTGACAGTAGATTACCTGACATCTACACAGTGCTTAAACAACTGAAATATAACATAAGCCCCTGACCAGTTTACACGAAACGCGAAAAGAATTGTGTTCGTTATTTCAAACAGATAGTGGCTGTGGAGCTAGTCAGATGTTGTGATTGACTAGAACTAGCAGGCTAGCATGAGGCTAGTTCAGTCCTCAGGTCCTATAAAAGCCAATAGATACGAGTCGATCTGTTTTTGCTTACACTGTGATGTGCCCGGCCCCTCTCACCACCACGGGCTCTGGACAATATCTGGGCAGGACTTCTTCACTCACTACATGGTCCTCGTCTTCGTCTTCTAACTCATATATGGTGTCAAAGTCCGCCATGTTGGGCAGCAGGACGCTCATGACGTCATGCTTCGATGTTGGGCATGCGCATACGACGCGCTGAATTTGGGGTGATCGTGAACAGCTTGGATCATATCGTTTCCTTTTCACATCACTTTATAAAATGTTCTGTTGTTTGTTTCTCTCCATTGTAACATACGCAGCTGTAAAGACTTGGTGAAGATGCGACTGTTATTTCGTTTACACTGCCCGAATTGTGTTATATTGCAGATTTTACTAGACCTAGAGATTATATATTTTATTCTATCAACGACAAAAATAAAGAATGAAACTGTGCATGCCTACAAGCTGAGCAAATAAAGTAAGGACAACACTCCTATTCCCCAAAGTTTTTCTCTGAATATAATTTCATTATTACCAATTAGACCCCAAACAAGTCAATTAGATCGGATGCCAATATAAGCATGCAATTATGCATGCAATTGGCCTTTTTAATGATGGAATAATACAAAACAATATTAGAAATGAACAAACCAAGAGTTAAAACTTAATATTACGTATTGCCTTTATTTGGACGCTATTATGTCATCGGGGTTAAGCCATTTGACACTTGCAATACACAGTTAAAAGAAGGGGCAGTTATTGTAAAAGAAAGTAGGCTATCCAGACCTGCAAGATTAAACCACAAATGTATGGATGGACGTTACAGCTACACTGCTTGTTATGGCTACAGCTTGTGGACAGAATTAGCCCAATTCATGTTGAAAAAGTTAGAGATGAATTTCGCAACTAACACTCATAGCAAATAAATAATCGTCAAACAAAATGTAGAATTACTTTAAAAAAACAATTTATTTACATCTTAAGTGTGCCATTAAACAATTAGTCCCCCCATGACACTATAGGTTATAATTTTTCCTGTTTTTACAAAAGATTTCAATGAAATAGAAGAGACTGTTGGACGAGCACACACTGTCTTTCCAAATGCAGTCGATTCAGTTCAACTTCTACTCAAACGTCCCTGAGGTATTTTTTTTTTTATTATAATAAACAAACACATAAGCTTTAAACATACAAAGTGGTATTCATGTTATCAATAACATAAACATTTTTTTTAAGAACTAAATTTGAACACAACGATTATTTACTCCATTATTAAATCTATTCTATAAAAAACAATATTTCAAGAGCCTCCAGCGAGTCGTTCTATACATCATCTTCTCTCTCTCTTCTTCAGCATCCCAGAATAATCCTCCTGGGTCTCAAGTGTCCTTTCAGCATATCGGAGTGCTCAGTTATACAATATTATGTTGTCCCACAGTGAGTTTACAGAGTAACAATCACTTGCTGTTGTTGCTGTTGTTGTTGTTGTTGTTGTTGTTGTTGTTGCTGTATATTCCTGATGGGTGGCAAGGTGTTCATACCCTGTGGTGGATAAAGAGAGGCGTGGATCTCAGTGGGGCTGAGGGCCCCGGCGACGGTCAGGGGGCTCACGGAGCCGGGGTCGCTGTGCACCGACCCCCCGCTGCCGTACGACTGGCCCATCTTCTTCTTGATTAATTTCCTTTCTTTGGCCCGGCGATTTTGAAACCAGATTTTCACCTGCAAACGCAAAGAGAAAAAATATATTTAGCAAATGTCAAGTACAATATTTCACCACAAAGGCCCGCACACAATGAGAAGGATGATGTTATTGTTTTTAAAGTGCAGTGCAGAAATAAGGACTAAATCAGGAATAAGGAGGATAAGAGATTAGGGTTACCTGTCGTTCCGACAAGCCCAGGTTGGCCGCCAGCTCCGCCTTCCTCCGGATGGTGATGTACCTGTTGAAGTGAAACTCCTTCTCCAGCTCCAGACGCTGGTGGTCGGTATACACCACCCTGTACTTTTCCTTGGTTCGCGTTTTACCTTCAATAAAAAGGAACAACACAAATACAAAAGGGAAATGGTCAGACTTTAATGCAAATAAATCAACAGGATAAAGAAGGACAGTCCTTTATCAGAGGGCAAGCATGGGACGAGCTCGGACCGGTCCATGTATCTGCCTGATCTTTATAGTGGTGTCTGGGACAAAGATTCACTTAGTCGATCACAGATAGACTGGGTACCTGCTCAGGCTTTGATGTCAATTTGAACACACAACAAGAGACACAGTATTCGTTATGCAGCACATAAATCTAAGAAATTAATCACAGAAATAATCCTCAAAAACATTCTTAAAATGCCTACGGACGTTCTTCTGCTGCTGTGGAATTGTTTGCAGCACACTGTATTTCAGGAATTACATTTGACCTAGGATTAAAAATGTTCACTCAAGACTTTCATCATTTATATCTTCACTTTTGAGCTTCGGAATACATTTTACCACATTGATTTATCAGGCCCTTCATAACTACCTACAGCAAATAACGAAATGTATTCACAAATTAAGGCTGATTTATTTGACAATTATTTATGCAGCCAATTACAAGTAACTATTCATGTATTTATTTCCTGACCATTCTCAGGATTTAAATTATCTTTGCATGCAGATTGTCAAACAAACCAAAAAAGGTATTTTGTGTTTCGTTATATTCTATCAATATAGGCCTAATGAATGCATACATAACGCATGGCTACATCAAGATCATATCGGTCATTATAATTCATAAAGTTGATATATTATGATGAGGATGTAGGCCTAAATCGTAGACCTATATAAACGTCCAAGCAGAAAATAAATAGTGGAAGTTCCTCCACTGAGCTGCCACTTACAACTTTAATAAATACATTCAACACATGAGAAAATAAGTGAATGATTCGTTTACATAACTCCAGAGACGGTTTAATAGATTTATACTGGGACTTTAGAGTAGTGGATGCGACATTTGCTGTGGAACACATGACTCTTTCCGGTAATATAACTCTCGCAGAGGAAGAGACAGCGGTGCATATCAAAGTCTAGGAGGTGTTGAAAAAAGGGGGTCCACGCCTGGATATGACGGATAACCCGCCGAACCCTCAGCAATGTGCAGGGAAGCCGACTTCACACGTGCTTTACAAGTGGAAGCTCATCAGCATAACAAGTGAACACCTTTTTCTGTTAGGGCTGCGGGAAGGCCTGGTTGATAGAGTATACGTTTTTGTTACAATTCGTTTTAGTTTTCCCTGTATAATGACTCATGGGTTCTGTTTTGAGTTACACAATAATAAATGAACATGTCACGAATTTGTTTTTTATTGTAGGCCGATGCTTAGATACATTTTATCATCCTAAAAATAGTTGTAGACTACTAGGCCGAAATTAAAAAATAAAGTAGCATATTGGGCCTGCAGAATGAATTCCGAAATGTTTTGTTTTGTTAGGCTAGACTTCGACGAGGCATTTATTAACGAAACTGTTTCAATTTCGTTTTTATTCTTATGTATATTCATACTTAATAGCCTAGGAATAACACTTGCACTTTCGGCTACTATTTTCTCCCTATTACTTTTCATAATACACCAGTAGGAAACCTTAAACGAATTACGCAGCAATTATGAAACATCAAAACTCAAAAGCACAGCATAAATATTGTGAACTTTCTGAATTTGGCATGTTTACTCGAGGCGAAAGGCCACACCTCACACGTCTAGCATTACATAGCAAGTCAAAACGGAGGATTGCCGCAAACTCACCAGTGGAAGACGATTGCACAGTTTTACTCATCCATTGGTACGAATTGCGCCTTTCGGGTGAAAGTTGCGCATCGTTAATGTTCTCTGGTGGCGGTTGTAACACGGCTGAGCTCGGGGCGTGCATGTGGCTGTACTCAGGCGAGCAGTAAGAGACCTGTCCCGGGGACGAGTTGTTCAACGGCGCTGGAACAGCGTTAGGTGGTCCCAGGCTGTACGCGCCCCAGTCCTCCCTCGGCGCGCCATACGATGGTCCCCAGTTCCCCGCAGACTGTGTGTGCGTCTCCATGTTGGGCACATGGTGGTATCCCGAAAAGTCTGGGTATTGCGGGGTCGTGACAAAGTTCTGTGGAGGGAGATTGATACTGGATCTCCTCACGGGACCCTGGTGATACATGTTGCTGTCCTTATCCAGTATATATCCCACATACATGATGACTAAATACACATGGAACACAAAATGTGCAATAACTTCACAGAGCAAATAAAGATGTCTTTACGGTGACATTGTCACACTGAAGCTATAAATCTGTAAGCGTAAAACAATCCGTGAAACCCGAGGCTCGTACAGTCCAATAAGTTTCCAAGATGATTGGCGACCTGCAGGTCCTGCGCTGCTAGCCGTCCATAGTGTGGCTCTGTTGACAAGGAGCAAGCAGGATACTAATGTAATTCCTGACGTCAGGAAGCTCCTCGACTCTTCGAGATTTGCATCCAAATGACGGCTGGGTAGATGATGCTGGGCCCAACTGTCCCCTCGCGCCTGTCCTGCGCTGCGTCATCACCTCCCATTCGGCCTATCCCAAGACATCAGAAGGTCGGTTTCCATGCATACATTCACACTGTGGCCTATGGCAGCCACAGGTTTAACGAGCCTACAAGACAGTAAATGTTGTCACATAGGTAAGCCCTGGGCGCCCTGCAGCGCTTTGCCCATGAAGATGTTATGACTTCTGACGTTTTGCAAGCACGTAAAAGCATTTCGCACTATGCAATTGTCAAGCAGGTCCATTTTGAATCTCCTGTTATGTTATGTTGTGTTGCATTTCATGCATCCATGTATTCACGCATTATTGACTCTGGTTTAAATATGCAAAATCAGGCCTAATAGCCATGGAGCTTTTTGGAAGATTCACCTGGTGGACTTTAAGTTAAAACCCAATAAAGGTGCCATTAATCTCCAAACATTCGGCAAAGTGTTGTGATCCTGTTTGTTAGTTTTTTTTTTTCATGCAAACGAGGTGTAAAGTGGGACTCTTCGTGGGGCAAGACGGGTTAGTCATTCTATGGTAACACCTAAAGGTCACACTTCACAGCTAATTCCGGTCAGAAGGAAGCGATCTCTCTCAGCCAAGGCGAAACACCCTGATTTCACAGGCGTTATGTGATAGGAGAAAATGAAAAGACATTTAGGAATGAAATCAACTCAATATATATTTCTGTCGATGCAGGTCTACATATAGGGGAATTTTTGTTTTTAAAATCTTTAGATCCATTGTAGTTTAGGGCTAGGCTAAAACAAGCAATTCTAATTGAGTTTATTTTTTGCTCTGTAAACCAAACCGATAATGAAGTTATACAATCGGAATTTAATGTGGTAGGCTAATTGTATAGGCACATAATGGTTTCATAGGCCTAAATAATTAGACTGCAATTAGAAGCGTGCCTTTAGTCCACCGTCACTTTTTAACAAGGTTATAACAAGCCCCGTGTTCCCTGGCTGAGATCCTTAACTAATTATTAAATAAACTATAATCGAAGACAATTCTCTTCACCTGGGCTTTGGATTGCTATTTTGTCCCCTCTGCATAATTCATGTTATTTTGACCGAAGCGATATTCAAGTCCCTTCATGCTAAAGCCTTTGTTCCACTGTCTCTCGTTAACCAATGTGTTATCTTGTTAACCAAGGACTTGTTTTCATTCTGTGTATTCTGATTTCGTGACATTTCTCTGTTGACGTGGGGAAAGCTTCTGGACGTCTCAGTGTCTTTTTACGCACCGATGTTAGATTTATGGCTACCAGCGCCCTCTTGTGGTCAGGTGCGGAACTATGCTTGTCACCAACCGTTATTGTAACCATTGCTCTTCCGCTGTCGCTGTCCCCCTTGTCTTGTCATACCTCAAGATTCCCACAGACGGCAGTATCGACCAACAATCTACCAGCAGTTCCTTAGTTTGCGGCAGTAGGTTTGTACACTATGGTTCATTCATCCGCTGCACAGTAAATTTACTCTAGACACAACGAGGACGTTGATTTGATTTGATTTGAAAATGTTATTTCTAATATGCAAGAAACTTGTAATCGAATGACAGAAACAAAAACAAGGGTCTCTTTTTCCTTTTTTTTTCTTTTTTCTTTTGATAAACACATTAGAAAATAAGTGGGAAGAAGTATCTGGAGGCCTACACTTGTTTGATCCCACCCCCTTTCACTAAATCATACAATAATTATAAACTACTACCTGTTTCCTTTACCTAAATTAAACTAGCAATTTATGCAATTTACCTACCTGAGAAACGAATTATATAATATTAAAGTTGTGACCTCTCAGTCGTAATCAAGAGATTGAATTCCTTCCACGGACGGCCATATTCAAGAAAATATAATTCTTATCAGATTTAAATGCATGCATGCTGTTGTTTTTGCACAAATCAAAGAGTTCCAAGCATTACATTTTTGAGTGCTGAAGAGAACGCGTCACAGACTTTTCGACGCAGGGCTGATGGAACACGATGTTCGGCCGTCCTGAGTCGCACGCTGCCAGCGTGAGGCGTGAGTCACTCATTGGTACAGAGGGACAGCAATGTTACTGTGGTGTATGAAAGTTACTTTACGTAAATATAAATACAGTAACGTCAAAATGTGACGTGGGTGATGTGTGTAATGTAAAACATTGTAGGGCTGTGGAAATTGGCATCTGAGTGGCATTCAGCTTGATACACAATAGTATTCAGTTAGTGAGGCAAAAATAACCTTCTTACACAGTAAACATTTAGGGTACATGAAAAAACGGAAATTTGGACGTAAGGAATATTTCCACGGTCCGCTGCCATATTTGCAAAACATCTATAGCCTATTTGACCACCATTGTTTACACAATGACTAATTTACTTTAATTTAGATGGATGTAGGATTTTGAAGCATTTGTTAAAGGTTTTGGGTGAGTTATGAACTTTGGCCAGGGGGCTATTGTGTTGTGCTCTACCAAATCAGCTGTCTAGAAGAATGCACCTCGAGCATACTGAATTTGTACACAGTTTTGAGTCGAAGAAATT